>NC_135786.1:64385000-64685000 GCF_051106095.1 Pogona vitticeps | reverse complement strand
AACATTTCGCTACTCATCCAAGTAGCTTCTTCAGTCTTGGATGAGTAGCGAAACATTTCAACCTAACAAGAAAGAAGTCCAGTTGCCACGACTCAACTTCCAGGTAACCACACCTGGATGACTGAGAATCTTCACAGATAAAATGCTTATGATCTACCTCATGTTTGCAGGCCTGGAAGACGCGAAAGGGCCCAGCTGACTCTTCTTTGGGTATTGGATTTCAGATCCGCATGCTGAGGCTGAAATTCATCCTTGAGCCATATTTACAGATCATTGTCCCCTGCCACATTTCTCATAATCATCTTGTTGTAGGTATCTTGCATGTATCTATGATCCTCGCACTTTGCTCAATCTCTGTAAAAATAATGTAGTTAAGTGTTGGTGTGTCTTTTCAAATCTTGCTCCTGGCAGCTTGTGTGGATATAACTAGAAACGCTAGTTGTGTTAACTGTTCTGCAAATAGAATTGGCAATCTGTTCTTCTCAAGGTCCTTCAGGGAGTGCATCCAAACATAGAAGAGAAAGAAGTGTTTTGATTTTGGAGATGAGGCAGCCACCCACTCCCGGAAAATGGGTCTCTGTTGCTCATTTACCAGAGCTTGAAGAAGTTACATTTATGGACTGCAACTCTTCAGATCCCCTCGGCCACATAACTAATGGCTGAGACCCTCCGAGAACTATAGCACAAGAATGTTGTTTCCAAGTTCTCTGTTATGCATTAGCCTGTCCTATACCAGCCTGTCCCCTCTGTGGCATCTGCAGGGAGGTTCTCCACACATGACAACCAGGGAAGGTGGCCTTCTCTGTTGCTGCACCTCTTGTACAGGGTGACTGACACCGGCCTTACAATCATATCTGTGCCAGGCCAGGCCAAAATTTTCCAGGTTCCAAGTATTTTAAATGAGTCAGACTGCTTTGTACTTCTGCACTCAGGTTTAGTGTTGTCCAGTGATTCTATTTTAGCACTAGATATCTTTTATGAAGGAAGGTGTGTGTGTGTGAGTGCCGTCAATTTTGAACTGCCTCACAGTAACCCTAACAGATAGTGAGATATTTAATTAATGGTTTAACCAGTGCCTTTCTATCCACTGAGATTTAAATATTCTGAATACATTTAAATATTCTAAATAAATAAATAACTGATCTTTTGGTCACACAGGCAGAGATGCCATGTCAGATAGAGCCTTCTGTGCTTTTTTTCACTGTAAGTTCAAATACTGGGAAGCTATGAGATGGTTGAAAGGCAATCCATGGCAGATTTAAAGGGCAGGAGCAATAGCCTGAGGAGGCTGCAAAGGACTGCTGCTGTTCCATACATTACTGCTAATGGTGTTCAGAAAAAATCCTCAGATAATGTTGATTGTCATAATAAATTTTTTAAAAAAGCTGTGCTGATTTAGATTGCCTGAGAACCACTCCCCCAAGAAGAAAGGAACAGGAGAGGGAAATGGCCCACGAAGAACAGCAAATCATCACAATAAGAACATCAGTATGCCCATCCCCCCATGCTCTTCATCAGTGTCCAAGATTTTAGAGCCATGGCCCAAGATCGGGGGGGGGGGAGAATGCTTGTCTCATGTCACAAGGGGCAGACCCACCACCAACAAGTTCCAAATGGTGTGAATGTGACAGACAATGAATTCAGTACTGTAGTGAAATGGTGGGGGCAGCTGGAATTCTAGAACATGTAAAGTAATGAGAACTGCTGGATAACTCAGTGGTTTGGGTATCCGGCTGCAGAGCCAGAGATTGGGATTTTGATTCCCCACTGTGCCTCCTGTGATGAGAGCCAAACACTGTGGCCTTGGGCAAGCGGCACGGTCCCAGGACACCCCCAGAAGAAGGGAATGGTAAGCCCCTTCTGAATATTCTCTACCTAGACAATCCTGGAAAAGGTTGACATAAGTCAGAATTGACTTTATGGCACACAATGTTAATGTTTATCTACAGTATCTCTAGATAAGGTATGGTACCCAGCCGAGTGCAGTGGACAGAGTGATGTCCTAGAACTCAAGAAATTGGGAGTCTGAAACCCCGTTCAGCCATGGAAATTCATTGGAGAGAGGTGGAAATTTAGTTTATTTAATAAGCCACCTTGGGTCTTTTTTTAAGGAGAAAGGCGGGACAAAAATATTTTGAATAAATGGAAATAAGTAACATAATATCTCACCTTCAAAACCTCATGTGGGTCACTGTAAGTTGGATGTGCCTTGACGACACATAACACACATCTCTAATTAGGGCTGGGAAAGTCTCTCGTTGAGCCCCCAAACCTGCTGACTAGAGTTTGGCAAAGCGATGATTCTGGAGTTATGCAACTCCTGAAATCTTCCCCTGGCTGTGCCCACCTGTGGTCAGTGCAAGCAACACTAAAGTAGATGGACCAGGAGGGGGCGGGGTCTGTTTCCTGCAGAAATAAAACAGATGCAAGTGCACAGAAGCAGAACAAGAAGGGCTTCAAATCACAGTTAGGGTGCAATCCCAGACACACTTTCCTGGAATCAAATCCCACTGATTATTGTGGCGTTTACTTGTGTGTAGGCGTGCCTAAGAAGGCACGCGGTGTGCCAAAGCACATGCATTCCTCTGCGTTCCAATGAGGTCAGTGGGCTCAGTCATGGCCCAGAGCAAGTGGCTGCTGGGCAACTACCTGTTAAGGCCAAGGTCTTAGCGTGGTCCTTTGCCACCTGTCAGACTCTACCCCCCCTCCCTCCTTGGAGAAGTCTTAGCCCTCTGCTTTCCCAAAGGTGTGAAGAGTGATGAAAGGAAAAAGGGGCAGATGTCACTTGTCTTTGCCCATAGGATTGAGTCTGGTGGATGGGGGTAGGGGTAGCTGAATGCCTGATGATGAGGATGGCAAGAAGATGGTTCCCCTGCACAGCTCCGGGCCAAGGGCGAAACCTGGAGGTGACCCTGCATGGACTCCATCTCCATTATAGTAGCAGCATGTCCCGATCCCCTCTGTTCTGCGGTGCAGAAGAAACCCATCCTCTTGTCTTTTGGGGGCGGCGGCGGGGACTCGCATTTGGTTGGGCGCGCGCGTGTCCTTTATTTATTTAATAAATAATCCGCTTCCTCCGACTGACTCCGGTGACCCTTTCTTCCCTGGGGCCGTTTGCACAGAGAAAGGCTGGGATCACGATCTGAAACCCAGGAGGGGGTGAGCAGGAGGCGCCCTGGCTGCGATCTGAAATCAAGTCTCCCGGCCGCTCTTTCGGGATGGAATCCCTCGTGCGCCGCCGCAAAACCCGCTTTTAATCCGGAGCCAGGCGAGAAGAGAGTTGACATTGTGCGTGTGTGTGTGTGTGTGTGTGTGTGTGTGTCCGCGCGCGCGCGCCCCAGTGAGAGAGTGTGAAAGCGGAAGAGGCAGCGGGAGGGTTTTCCGAGCGAGAATCTTCCACAAAGCAACAAGGCCCCCTACACTCGTGCAAGAGGCGTGTCGGGCCGGGGTCGGGGGAGGCGGGGAGGGTGAAAGGAACGAGCTGGCACGCTACGCCAGGGACAGCTGTGGTCCTCCTCTAGACACACACTCAGGATGTGACATCACGGGGGGGGGGAGGCAGAAAAAGAACAGCCCGAGTTTCTTTCATAAAAACCTTGGCCGGGGGTGCCTATGTGGGATTCTCGACCCCTGCTTTTCCTCGGTCAATACTCCGGAGGAAAGGGATCCGCTCTTTTCGCCGTTTCAGGGGCTGCCGAGGGAGCAGGTTTAATTCGGATCTGCTCCGGACCCAAGGCGGGTGAGTAGGGTCTCTCGCCGCCCACCCGGTATTTCCTTTCACCGACAAGTTGGAGAAGAGCGCGGCCAAGCGGCAGCCAAGTTCTCGGGATCAGAGATGGGGAAAAGTTTCTTTCTCTCTCTCTCTCTCTTTTTCTTTTTAGCAAACTACAGCACCCAGAATCTGTCCAGGAAGTGGGGCTCCCGAACCAAAAGAGACGGTCAGGGCTGAAGCGATTCAGATTGCGAGCCGAGCGGAAGAAAGTTATTCTTCCTCTCCCCACCCCACCCCCCCGGACTCCGACGCCCCGCATTCCCCGGCCGCTGCGGCCATGGTGTCTGGGCACATGCTGGGCGCTGTAGCTGCGGAAAAGAGAGTGAACTTTCCCTCAGTCGGGTTGAATCGCTTCAGCCGAACGGCCGCCGCGCCCCCCCCCCCTTGCCCAGCCTTGCGGGCCAGCTTCGGTTTGTTTCTCCCCAAAGGCCCGCGGGCGGCTGGCCTGTGCGCTCTGCGCCGCCCCCTCGGGAAAGGGAGCCTCGAGGCCGGGCTCGGCCAAGAGGTTTGCAAAGAGTTTGCCGCGTCCGCCGCTGCTGGAACCTGTTCCGGCTGGAAGAAGCGAGTGGGGACCGAGTCGCTTCCCGGAGCAAGGAGGGGAAGGGGTGTGTGTGTGTGGGGGGGCGGAAGGCAGCCAGACCCACGCCCCGCGAGTTTGTCCGCGCGCCTGGCTCTTGTTGGTGTTGGGTGACTGCCAATTGCCACTTGGCAACGCCACGAAGGAAGCGCCCGGCGCCCAGCAATCCTTGTAGGCTGATAGAACCATCGCATCATTATGCGGGCGTTGGAAACGGGAGCTGCGGGTGAGAGGAGCCTGGCTAGACAAACCCCGTGTGTGTGTGTGTGTGTGTGTGTGTGTGTGTGTGTGTGTGTGTGTGTGTGTGTGTGTGTGTGTGTGTGTGTGTGTGTGTGTGTGTGTGTGTGTGTGTGTGTGTGTGTGTGTGTGTGTGTGTGTGTGTGTGTGTGTGTGTGTGTGTGTGTGTGTGTGTCGTTAGGGTGATCTGGTGAATCGCTGAAGTCACTGCAGGTGGCGTTTGAGGCTGGATCGATCTAAGCTGCCCTCCCATACACATATTTTCCCTGGTCAGTTTAGCGGGGCTTGCTCTTGAGCAGGCCATTCTGTTCAGGGCTTGTGATGGCCAGGGGTGTGTGTTATCTAAATACTGTATCTATTTACTCTCAGCTCACGCTGGAGCTAATATGGTAGGCATTTGGCCGTCATGGGAAAGATCACCTCTTCCTGATCCCTGCTATGTTACAGAGGAGTGCCTCTGAGCATGAACAGAAGGACCTGCTATTGTTATATGCTGTCAAGCCACTTCCAACTCATGGCCACCCTATGAACCAGCCCTCTCCAGAATGGCCTGTCTTCAACTGCTCTGCTCAGCTCTTGTAAACTGAAGCCTGTGGCGTCCTTTCAGGAGTCAGTGTATCTCCTATTTGGGCTACCTCTTTTCCTGCTGCCTCCCACCTGTCCCAGGATTATTGAGTTTTCTGAAGAATCCTGCCTTCTCATGGTGTGTCCAAAGTAGAACAGCCTTGGTTTCAACATTTTTGCTCCAAAAATGAAGCCACCTGACCCACATGCTCATCTTTCCGGCTGTTTGGGGTATCCACAAAGCTCTCCTCCAGCACTGCATTTCAAACAAAGCGATCCCCCCCCCCCCCGGTCAGTTTGCTCTCCTATCCAGATTTCACACCCATACATAGTAAGAAGATCGTACTAGGGAGGAATCATAGCACAACCTTTTCCCACATGTGGTATGAAGGAGTAGAGCTCCTTGGGGCTATCTAGGCTTCATTCCCTTTGCTCAGAGAATCATGGGGGGGGGGCAGGGGTTGTTGAGAAAGTCCCAAGCGGGGGCTCATTTGCCACCTGTTACTGCTGATTTGCAGAGAAAGGTTTCTTTAGATAGTCTACTTTCTTAAACAGAGCCCTAGAAGGAATCATTTGGGCCACATGACATTTTAGCCACCCTTCCTATCCACGTCAGCCCTACCAGTGTGGCTTACATTTGATTAAATGTTCCTAAGATGTTAGAACTGAATATCTCCCTAAAGTGGTGTTGCCGAAAAACAGGCTATGTTCCGGCTGTTTCGAGTGAACAGCAGAATTTGAGTCATTTTGCCTGGAAGTTGCAGTACAGTGAGGTCTGAATCCACCCCCAACCTTTTTTTTTTTTTTTTTTGTCTGTTTAAATCTCTCTCCCTCTCCCCCCCCCCACGGTTGCTTTGGACATGTCTTGGTGTTAGGTTGCTCAAAGTTCATTAAGCCTTATTCAAAGCGCATTAAAACGAGTATGTGCTCAGGGTCATCTCTTGACTGGTGACCGGCTGCCCACAGCTGGCGATATGGAACCGAGGTGGGGGACGGAGCAACCATTTCCAGCTCTTCCCTGGAGCCAATTTCACATGTCACGGGACACAGTTCTTGCTGCAGCCTGAAAAATAAAGCACAGTTGTCATTAGTCATGCCTGCAGAACTCTGTAAGTGTTGAAAATGCACTCCCTCCCCCCCCCCCCCCGTCTTCTCTGCAGCTACTTCAGTGAGGTAGGCCAGGCCCCGTAGAGAATGCCCTGCATAGAGTATTTGTTTATTTCTTATACAGGTACTTATAATAAATATATATTTGTTGAGCTCTCCTCCTCAATTTAACTTCACTATAACCTTGAAAGTTTGAAAGAGTTTGGCTACTCCCAAGGTCACATCCGTTGTGTTTCAATGGCCAAGTGGGGACTAGAATTTAGGTCTCCCTCATCCTGATTCAGTGCTCCAGTCACTATGACACATGGCACAAAGCTCTGAAAAGGGGCTTATAAGTTCCTTTTGCATATATGTTCACAAAGCTTCTGCAGTAAATCAAGTTTCTTGACTGTGACTTCTTCCCAAGTGCACTCAGTTAAACACACTTGTATGTACTGTACCTTTTCTCATTTTTATGTAAAATCTGTAGAGATCTGCAGTGTAACCAGAGATGCCTCTGACCATGCTTTTCTGGGGGAGTCTGGGATTTGTATCCAAAAAAAGGGACTGCTTTATGAAGCTCTGGCAACCAGAAATCCTCAATAAAGTTTATATACCACCTCATAGTGCTTAAGGCACTCTCTGGGCATTTAATTATGAAGGATACATTTGCCGCTGCCCCTCCCAGCAAGCTGGGTACTCCATCTACCAACTTGGGAATGATGGAAGGCTGAGTGAACCTTGAGCTGACTGTGTGGGATTGAACTCAGGTTGTGAACAGAGTTTTGGCTGCAGTACTGCAGTTTAACCACTGCTCATCATGTACACACCTCATCCTCTTTCAGCACCTGCATAGCGGTGGAGTTCAGTGATCTCAGTTTCATGACAGTAGTGATTCCATTCAGGTATTTAGTCTGAACTTTACAGGAGTTCTCCGAGGCACGGAACTTATTTTGGGGAATGGGTTTTTGATCTGGGAATATGATTGCTTGTGTGGGCTTTCTCTATGCAGAAACCAGTACTTAACACAAGGGTGCGAGGGAAATGGCAAGGAACTGTGTAGTTTCAGAGAGTGGTGACCCAGTTGCCCTTTCAAAGCATGGAGAACCTTCACCATTCCTGACTCGTGAGGAGGCTGCTATGTTTCTTAACTAAAATGAAAGCATACTGCTGCAGTGGTAGCTACTGTGCTGTGGTGGATATTGGCTTAAATCAAATGTTCATGGTAGGATCAAATTAGACTAGGGTGCATACACATGGCCCTCTCACCACCAGTGGGTCATATCAACCAGCTGTCATTCCCAACAGTGTGTCAATGAGTGTATGAAGTGTTTCTGTGCATGTACCATCATATACACGTGCAATGTTTTGACAGGGAGGAAAATCCTGGCCCACTCAGAATTCCTTCACATGAAGAGATATTCTTCACACAAAGGCCAGCAAGGTATATTTTTGCTCCACTTAGTCCCTAAATATGTAGCTGTAGGGCTCAGAATTGGGGGTTGGGGCAAGCTTGTGCAACCTCTTCCATATTTGCTTTTAATACCTGAGGGGGGTTATTTGAATACCTGTGAGATGAGAAAATGAATTCTGTGGCCTATGGTTGTTATAGGTTTTCTGGGCTGTTTGGCTGTGTTCTTAAGGTTTTTCTCCCTAACACTTTGCCAGTCTCTGTGGCCAGCATCTTCAGAGGACAGGGGTCAGAACAGAGAGCACAGGCATAGTTCTGTCTCCTGTCCTCTGAAGATGCCAACCACAGAGACTGGCAAAGTGTTAGGAAGAAAAACCTTAAGAACATGTCCAAACAGCCCAGAAAACCTACAACAACCATTGGATCCTGGCCATGAAAGCCTTCGAGAATACATCTGTGGCCTATTCTGAAATTTCTCTGGTAATCAGATGAGGGCATTGGATCAATCCAGTCACTAATCCCAACCAGAGCAGGTTCAATGGGATTTGCATAGGTGGCTATGCACCACACACCATCCAGCAGATGTTTCATTCAGTTTGGTACTAGCTTTTGAATTTAGGCCATAAAATCTTTCACTTCCTATTTCCAGAGAATCAATAGTGCTAATTGTCATGATATAAAAATCACAAAATGGCTGTAGGAATTTCTCTATTATCTTTGTGTGTGTGTGTGTGTGTGTGTGAGAGAGAGAGAGAGAGAGAGAGAGAGAGAATGGCCTAAGGTTTCTCACAATGCCAGAATTTCACAATAATTTCTTGCTAGAATTACTTTCTGTTCTTTGCCTTGATTATGTTATTTTCCTGTCACTCCTTTTTCAAGATTACCCGCCAAGCAAGCATAGTTGACTTCTTTTCCAGGAATTTTCCATATTTCAGTATTGAGGTAGCTAGGAAAATGATCTCCAGAAAGCCGGTCTTTTCACTGTAAATTTCACTTGGGCAAAGAGAAACAAAGCACAGCCAGCACTTCCAAAGGAACAATTTTACATGGATAACTTCAGTGGACAGAGATGCTTTTTTCGTCTTCAAGTAGTCACCACTATTTGGTACTAAAACTGGTATGAAGTTTGCATGCCAACCTTCTTCTAAATCCTCATCTGTCATTATTATTGAAAAACCAGCATCATTTTAGCTGACTTGATATCTGACATAGTTGACAGTTGATATTTGAAATCAGAACTGTAGTTGGTGGTGTGTAGTGGCATTGATTACATGACAGTATTTAATTGTTGATGTTAAATGGTACTTAACATTTAGAGTTCTTGCTGGAATTAAGGGTGTGTTTTTCTGTTTGAATCTAATAATCAATAATGTCTGATCAATAACATTTGATACATCAATAATATTTGATACTAGAATGTTAACACTTGTCTTCTGGATTCTTCCCTGCCTTGCCTGCTCTCTTAGAACTGTTATTTCAATATTAAACGCAGCATACAGTGATCTCTCTGGTGGTATTATTAAGTTCGGAGAGAGATGGTTCTAAGAAGAAACTGATAAGAACCACAGGTGGGGGGATCTGTCTGAACAGTGGGATGAATCTGGCCCAGAGGCAGTAGCATATTTTTGCAGGAGCTGAAAGAGGCAAAGCTTCTTTTAGTTAGAGATTGCCCAGTTTCAGGCTGAGTAAGTTATTCTTAAACATTCAAATTCATTTCTAAGAATGTTGTTGACTGTGACTGTACAATACAGATTGACTGATTGAATTTTAAGCAGTCTTTGATGGTTTCTGTTCCACTTTGACTCTGTTGACACTAGTTTCAGTTTTGGATCATGTGGACACCAGGATTCTTTTTCTTCCTTCTTGCCAGAAGCAAAATAATGATGGAAGGATCAGCTGACAGGATGCTGTCATTAACCATGACATGTCCAAATGTGTTTACAGTCCTCACATTCATCATGCAGTCGCCTTCTGAGTTCCCTGGCACTAGGATGTAGTATTGATATCATGGGTGGAAGGAAAGATGAACAAAATGCTCAGTGCGGATCGTCACTATGAATATAAAAATCTGAGCTAATTCTTCCTCGCATTAGAAAGGGATTTTTAACTGAGAAGCAGAATGGTACGGAAAGCAGCCACCTTATCATTTGTACTGCTGGATAGCTCAAAGAGGTCACCGGTTCAATTCCCCACTGTGCCTCCTTGACAGGGGCTGAACTTGATGATCTATAAGGTCCCTTCTAGTTTTGCAGTTCTAAGATTATTAAGATTATCTTTAAACCTAAGAAAAAACAAAACCCACAGCTGAAATGATGAGAAACGTCTAGTGTGTCATTCTGGCTGTTTTGGGTACAGAACATCTCTGCTGCCGTGATCTCATAACAGAGTAGTTGCCTTGGGTCCTTTTGAGGAGAAAGCTGGGGTAAAAATATTTTAAATAAATAATAAGCTTCTTTTGGTTCATCAGAATGCCTTAAAATGATATGATACTCCAGCCTGTTGCTTGTATTATCAGTTTCACACACTCATGTTACATGAAGGTGGTTATTGTTTAAACTTGTTTGTATGAATTCCTCCCTAAATCTGCTTGTCAGCTAGATGTTTATAGGGAGGAATAAGAACATACGGTTTGTGAACCTAAGAAAGCCAATACCTTCGAACTGCTATAGCAAATGGAGGAAAAATTAGTTTGTGGATTACAACCCAACTAAATTTCCCAGTCATCATGGCTACTGATATCTGCTGTCCTAGTGCAAAAAAGCAACATTTACAAGGCCTGCATGAGAAGTCATGATGAATTTAAAAGCAAAAGCAGTGTTGTACCTGCAAAGTGAGAACAAAATGTTTGATTTCAGTGAATGGGTGGGAATCAGTTTACCAAGTTTATATAAAACACATACAGAGAAAATGGCCCAGTTTCTATGATGAGCTGCTGTAAATCTTTTCTGATGTACAGCAACTCATCATAGAAATGGCCATTTTCTTCATCTTCTTCTTTGAGAGTGTTATGAATGTATGCAAAGGTTAAAGCACTCGATAAAGTGGATAAAAGTCAAGAGACAGAAATTGCCATGCTTTGGAAAATCAACAGTCTTTTATCTGAGCCTGTATTCTGGTCCCCATGTAGCCAAAGACCTAATATTTCAGGTTATTTTTAGCAAACCAGTTTTTGTTGCCTATTCCCAGATTCTTGTGGTTCATGTAAAAGGTGCATCCTAGGTGTTAAAATGGGTGCATACAAATGTGCCCGTACCATAGTACTACCACCTCTGCTTCGCCTCTTTTATAAATGGTGCTATGTTACGCCTGCACTGCAGCAGTTGTTATCCCCACTTCACCAGGTTAAAAGTGCAAATCCAGGTTTCAAAGTGTTCTTGAGTGAGATGGGCTAAGTTTCTGGCCACTACTCATTCAGTTACCCCTTCCATCTGGTAACATCCAGCCCCTATTTCATAACCAGAAGGAGAACGCATGACAAGCAGAAGTGAAGAATATCTGTTCCTTTGGTATTTCAGTCATCTTGGAGAGGACCAGGGAATGTGGACTGAAATATCAAGAGGAAAGAAGGACAGGGCCAGAGAGGTATCAAGAGTACTCCTGCTAAGTATGTGCCTCAGCAGGTACCCGGCAGTTCTAATCTCTGATGCCTGTGATAACCATGCACTTAAATTTGCTTGTTTATTCTCCTAGCTGACTGTAATTACTTGAAACATTCTGGTTTTGCTGATCTACTTACTTGTTGGAATTCCAGTAGCTAGTTCTTTCTACCCCACGTGTAAGGGTTAATTATCAAGTATTTCTCCAGAATTTGAAAAGCTTTTTGCATTTCTTGTTGCCTTCTGGCTTTCCTGACATAAAATTGAGATAATGTATCTAAGACCATAAAGTGTTGTGGCTGAGTGGTGATTTGGATGGGGATTTTTGTTTTCCAACCCAGCATTCTTTCTTGTCCTAGGTGCATAACAGAGGTAACATAGCTTATTCATTCTTCAGGAATGTCATAGCTTAGTTCGTGAATCCTTCCATATTTGTCAGCCTTCTCCTGGTACACAATGTCATTGCAGATGGGTTTGGGAGCTGAAAGTAACATTATAGATAACTGTGATTAGAAGATATTGTTCCTTAACTGTTGAAAATATCTGATTATTTAGTAAGAATGTTCAACTTCTTTCATCAATTTGCAGTATTTTGTGACTGGTTTTCAGGGATTCCCTTGAAATCTGATTTCTGAAGAACAAACATCTACCTGAATCATGGCTTTCCAACACCAAAGTAGCTTCAGCTTCTATCATGGTCTCTTTGTAACCATCTTTGGCACTGGACTGGGGCCTTACAATTATATGGATCTATGTAGATGCTGTTGCAGATATAGTGAGATCCTAAATCCCAGAATATCTTCCCACAGTCTGTTTACATCTCCATAGGCACAGGGAGGGAAAAAGAACAGGAAGTGTCCATTCATAATGCACAGCAGCAAAAACAACAACAAGAAGCCAGCAAGAAAGGCAGCAGCTACTTCCTGCCTCACATCTATCCCCCTTATCCGGTTAGTAGGTTATAGCCAGGTCCTACATTCTGTGCTGTAAAACAAAGGAGGTGGTAGGGAGGGGTGAAGACGGAAAGTAATTTCATACTGGTGGCAATCATTATTCCTGGGAACAAAGATCAGTTCAGAATTTGCTAAGCACAGCCTATTGCAGACCTCAGTGGATTCCGATGCCTTGACATTTTGTCACATGCCCCCATGAGCGCTACTTTGAGAAGCATGACAGTGATCAGCTTTCTCTACCTTGGCACTCTCTGAGTGTGTTGGACTTCAGTTCCCATCACCCTCTCTTCACACACTTAATAAGCTAGGGGACTGGAGATCATAGGCATTAGAATCCTAAACAGTTGGAGGGGTGCTTTGTTAAGGAAGGCTATATATTAAATCCCCAATGACTGATTATTTTGAAACATGTCACTTCTTCACATCCTTTCCTTTATAGCTACACAATGTCACATGCACATTTAATAATGAATCGCTTACTCTTCTGCTCTTAGACGGCAAAGGATCTTTCCAAACTTGAGAGCTACCAAGCTGTCTCTATAGCTCTTGCAACATGTAGGCAGGGGCCACCTCTGTCATCACATTGAAATGACCAAAGTGCGTACACCCCTAAGTGACAATGTCCAAACTGAGTAGCCGTTTTCCCTCCCTGGTGTCATGAGACCTGTTAGTGTCTCAGGTGTGAAGGAGGAGCAGGTGTTATCATTCTCAGTCTCTCAGACTGGTCACTGGAAGTTCCACATGGCACCATGGTAATACACTGAGGATCTGAAAAACCAAATTGTTGCTCTACATAAAGATGGCCTAGGATATAAGAAGATTTCCAAAACCCTGAAACTGAGCTGTAGCATGGTTGCCAAGACCATAAAGCAGTTTAACAGGACAGGTTCCACTCAGAACAGGCCTCGCCATGGTCGACCAAAGAAGTTGAGTGCCTGTGCTCAGCATCATATCGAGAGATTGCCTTTGGGAGATAGATGTATGAGTGCTGCCAGCGTTGCTGCAGAGGTTGAAGGGGTGGGGGATCAGCTTGTCAGTACTCAGACCATATGCCACACACTCCATCAAATTGGTCTCCAGGGCTGTTATCCCAGAAGGAAGCCTCTTCTAAAGATGATGCACAAGAAAGCCCACATACGGTTTGCTACAGACAAGCAGACTAAGGACATGGATTTCCGGAACCATGTCCTGTGGTCCAGTGAGACCAAGATAAACTTACTTGGTTCAGATGGTGTCAAGCATGTGTGGTGGCAACCAGCTGAGGAGTACAAAGAGAAGTGTGTCGTGCCTACAGTCAAGCATGGTGGTGGGAGTGTCGTGGTCTGGGGCTGCATGAGTGCTGCCGGCACTGGGGAGCTACAGGTTATTCAGGGAACCATGAATGTCAACATGTATTGTGACATACTGAAGCAGAACATGATCCCCTCCCTTTGGAGACTCGGCTGTAGGGTAGTATTCCAACATGATAACGACCCCCAAACACACCTCCAAAATGACCACTGTCTTGCTAAAGAAGCTGAGGGTAAAGGTGATGGACTGGCCAAGCATGTCTCCAGACCTCAACCCTATTTATTGAGGTTCTCTGGGGCATCCTGAAATGGAAGGTGGAGGTGTGCAAGGTCCCGAACATCCACCAGCTCTTCGATGTCATCATGGAGGAGTGGAAGAAAACTCCAATGGCAACCTGTGAAGCTCTGGTGAACTCTATGCTCAAGAGGGTTAAGACAGTGCTGGAAAATAATGGTGGCCACACAAAATATTGACACATTGTGCCCAATTTGGACATTGTCACTTAGGGGTGTACTCACTTTTGTTGCCAGCGGTTTAGACATTAATGGCTGTGTGTTGCGTTAGTTTGAGGGGACAGCACATTTACACTGTTGCACAAGCTGTATACTCACTGCTTTACATTGTAGCCAAGTGTCATTTCTTCAGTGTTCCACGTGAAAAGATATACTAAAATATTTATGAAATGTGAGAGGGTGTACTCACTTCTGTGATATACTGTAACTTAGCTTCCTGTTCATATTTATTCCTAACCCCAGAGATCATAATAAATGGAGGTGCAACTGGTACACAGATATTGCTTCTTATACATTATGCTTCATTATTTATTACATTTACTGTATATTGTCTCCAGTAATTTCAGGGCATCATAATCATCATCAATTGTCTGTCATCAAGTCAGTCTGACTTATGGTGACCCTTTTCAGAGTTTTCTAGGTGGAGAGTACTCAGAAGTGGTTTACCATTCCCTTCTTCTGGGGGCGCCCTGGGATTGTGCAGCTTTGCCCACAGCTGCACAGCTCAGTGCATTAGGTATCTGGCTTCAGAGTCAGAAACTGGGAGTTCACGGGAGCATACGTGGCTCAAAAACCCTATAAGGAAGGTGAAGCTGAGAGTGTATGACTGGTCCAAGGCTACCTGGTGAGCTTTTGCCTAAGTCAGAATTTGAACCCACATATTCTGAGTTCTGATCTTACACACCAGTTCTCACAACACTAGCATACTTTAAGACGATATTCCTTAAGGTGTATTTAAGTCTTCATCCAAATCACTACAACTGCCTTCTTCTCTTTTGTTATGGAATAAGCATGCTTCGAGATGGTGGGTTCCAAGCACTACCAATCCAGTAGTAATATATGATTACCTCTCCCGTATTATTGACTTTTTTTTTCTGCTTTAAAAAGTGTAAATGGAAGAAGTGTTGGGGAAACACAAGAGATACACATATTAAGGAAAACATCCTCTGGAGCCATCTACATTTTCATGAATGAGGCAGGATAATTACTGGCCAATAAAAGCCTTGTCTGGATGGAAACATGAAAAATAGTTAGCAACAAATGCCATCTTGTGTCTACTGGAAGCCTCAGCTTCTGTCTTTAAACCTCAGACACAGGAGGCATCTGAGTTACACAGCAGTGAAGGCAAGGCATTTTGCACATGCTCAGAGAAATATTCCCCACAGGTTGCCTGTTCCAAAACTGTGCTCTGCTGGCACTCAGAGGAGAATCGAGGGCTAAATTCTGTTCCATGCCTTAAACCAAGTAAGCCATTCTGAACATTTTGTCCATGTTTAAAATATCTGAAAATTCTAGACTGTGGCTAGAAGGGGAAGACAAAAGATTACAATCAACTAAAATAAAGTAAGAGAGAGAGAGAGAGAGAGAGAGGAGAGAGAGAGAGGGCACTAAGATTTATTTATTTAATTTATTTATTTAATTTATTTATTTAATTTATATGCCACCCACACTACCCAAAGGTTTTTTTAAAAAATCTTTCTACAAAGTATAAACGTCTGGGTTTTTTTGTCTGAGAACAAATTAAATCCCTTCCCCCATAAAAGGGGTATTCCTCTGTTAAAGAGAGATGTGGTTCCATAGTGTTGGGGCTATTATGAATACAAAGCCTTCCATTTTTCAATTAAAACCATGTTTCCTTTCCCATTCATTCCTGATTTTAAAGGCATGTCTTGTATGGAATAATACCAATTCCCCTCCAATCTTCAGCAATTGCACTCAACTCAATATAGCCGCACGCCACTGCCTTTTAAACAGTCCTCATTGTGGCCTGCAGTCCAGTTTTGCTCACAGTGACTCAGAGGCAAAATAGTCACTTTGGCTGGACAGTGGCATTAGACCAGTAGTTCCCAACCTTGGACCTCCAGATGTTCTTAAACTAAAACTCCCATAAGTCTTCACCACTAGCTGTGCTGGCCAGGATTTCTAGTTGTTGTCTAAGAACCTCTGGGGATCCAAAGTTGGGAACCATTACATTAGAGGAAAGGATCAGGCAGATCCAGCAGAAGTATCAAGACTGAACCTCTGACCGGCAGGGCACCCATCTCCATAATAGCCCAGCAGAGCAGACAGAGAACCACAGAAGCTTATGATTTACTTCCTCTTCCTTTCCAAACATCTGCCCCAGAGTCATTTGCCTCTCAATTAGACAAGTGTTCACTAGCCCAACTTAAAAGTAGTCACACTGTCAGGCAGTTTCCCAGTTCTCACAGTATTCCAGACCTCCCAACAACTAGAAGGTACAGTGTAATGGTATGTGCAACAACTAAGTAAGTTCCTTTGGTGCCCAATCAGGCTTGCACTCCAGATAAGTATGAATGGGACTAAAGTCTTTGACAGAAACAAAATGAGGAATAGTTGTCTTCTTTTAGTGCACATCACAGGAAGCTGTGTTATAGGAAGTTGGTCTGTTGGACAGTGTTATTCTCACCAACTTGCACCAGCTGCCCAGGATTTTAGGCCAGGGATTGAGTTTGGAATCTGTGGGTATAACCTGTATGTCTAGCTACAGAACATACTGAATTAAGCAGGTTTGATTCAACTACAGATGCAGTTGGGCAATTATCTAGGGCTCAAATTCTGGAGTGTCTACTTTTGTTGCCAGTGGTTTAGACATCAATGACTCTGTGTTGCACTATTTTGAGGGGACAGCACATTTATACTATTATACAAGCTGTATACTCACTGTATACTCACAGTGTCATTTCTTCAGTGTTGTCACATGAAAAGACATACTAAAATATTTATGAAATGTGAGGGGGTGTACTCACTTCTGTGATATACTTACATTGGCTTAGAAGTATATATTTATTCAAGTGGTAAAGAATCCCTCTGGAAGGGCCCAAATTTAATTTAATTTATACCCAACTTTTCTCCCAGCAGAGGAACTCAAGGTGATATACAAAGATTTTTAAAAAATATATTAAAACTAATTAAAACATAATAAATTATAGCGATTAAATATATTAAGCATTTAAAAAAGTACTAAATAAAACCTCTTTGATAGAGTTTAAAAGCCCCTTTTTTAATTTAAAAAGAAAAAAAGACCTCTGTTCAAACCTTGTTGTGCTCAAGGTCTTACTATAGAATGATGAAGTTGGTGTTAAGTTGACCTATCTTTGACCCATTTGGTGTAGATCATGATTCAATGCACGCTGACTGGTACATTTTACAGCAAGATTGAGTTCATGCTGTATTTCCTGCTTCCTCCAAAGTGGGATCTGCAAGCAGTTTTGAAGGGCTACAGAGTGTTAAAGCAGCTCAAGCTATTTTCATCAATACTGGAGACTGCTTTAAAATGCTGCTTTAATGTCTCTCTCTCTCTCTCTCTCTCTCTCTCTGTGTGTGTGTGTGTGTGTGTGTGTGTGTATGAGAGAGAGAGAGAGAGAGAGAGAGAGAGAGAGCGCACACCATGGATCTCTCACTGCTCATCCTGTCTGTTCAGTCCTTCAGTACAAGAATGGCAGAGATCACTGTGAGGAAAATCAGCTGAATGATTTAGCTCAGTTGCTACTGGAGCTTTAAAAGCTGTTGGCTGGCCATCACTGTCCCCCTGAGGATATCTGTGTATTCCAAAAATATGCTCTCATTATCTGGCACTTGGAAAACGATAACAAAGATAATTCCCAATGGTGATAAATATTCTAAAAGAAAACAGTTTATTAATGGAATAATCATCTATGTTAAATGAATGCATGAAGAGCTTAACCAGACAACATGTGATATAAGCCACAGATCCTTTGTATAGGTTTTTTTAATTTACTTGTTTATTTTATTGATTTGAGAGAGAGAGAGAGAGAGAGAGAGAGAGAGAGACCACTAAGCTTTTAAAAAATCTTTCTACAAAGAATAAAGGTCTGGGTTTTTTTGTCTGAGAAGAAAACCCAGACTTGTCCGGACTTCCTCCTTTGCAAGATTCATGGTAGCTCACAAGGTAAATAAAAAACAGTTATCTAAATTGAACATAATAAGTAAGAGTAGTACAACATGGATACCCGGCAACGTTTCATGGACAGACTGGGACTCAGGAGGCCTGAGTTTGAATTCTCACTTAGCTGTGCAACTTCATTGGGGGAGTGGAACTGGTAAAACCACCCCTTAAATATCTCACTTACCTTGAATGCCCTGTTAGTATGGCTTTAAGTCATTTCCAACTTGACAGTGCATAGCAATAATATTAAGATGTGAATAAGTTATGTCAAAGGAACGCTATTGAAGAGACACTAAATTAAAGTGATACCCAGTGTAGTGTTGACAGTATACAGTATAACAGCAACAAATTAAAGTAATTTTAAAATCATTTATAAGCTCAATAAGAAGGAAAAAAGGCCCTCCATTAGATTTCAGTGGTCTAATAAGTAAAAAAAATCTGTCTAAATGAAAAGGTATTTTCAAAAACAGAATCTCCAACGTGTGGCTTGATTATGGGAAACTGGATCTATGCCATGGGAGCAAGGCTTTGGCTCTTTTGCTTCACTATGATCCTGAATGGAATAAGCTCCACATGTACGTAGCTGCTATTCACAGGGAGAGGAAAATGTGTTCTGTTGTACATACTGTGTTGCAGGACATCTACTGGGGGCATTGACCGATCATTACTTCCTTCTTTACATGGGCAGCACTGCATGTGAGTGTAGCTGTCCTGGATTGCCTCTAGTACTGGTTCCAGTGGGTATGCTCATTCTCCTTCCTTGCTTCCTTGCTTCCTTGCTTCCTTGCTTCATTGCTTGCTTGCTTGCTTGCTTGCTTGCTTGCTTGCTTGCTTCCTTCCTTCCTTCCTTCCTTCCTTCTAGCATAAACGAACGAACGAACGAACGAACGAACGAACGAACGAATGAATGTATGAATGAATGTTTCTGTATTTAATTAAGGTACTGTTTTGTTATTTTCATGTAGTTGTTTATTTTACTGATTGGTTTGGTGTTTCCTAGTTTGCATTTGTTTTGCTGCACTAGTTGTATCCTAAATTCTCAGAAGTCATCCTTTCAGAAAGTCTATCTGTACTGGCAGTAATAAATATTGAAATACTACACATTAATACAAGAAAGATCAATCTAGCAGACACTTTTCTGAAATACAAAAACTCCAAGTTCTCGTGATATCTGAAAACCTTCCTACAGTAGATTCTTGCCTCTGCCTGTTGCTTTTACTCCTTTATTTCTGTGGCCAAAGAAAGAAGGGCCTAATGACGGACTGGATCAACTGCATTCTTTACCTTTTCTTTTCTTAATCTCAGAGATGACACCCTTCGGCAGGTTGCTCCTTCTGAACCTTTGTTCTCAGTTCTAGAAAATGCTAATTATAATAAAAGCCTGTTGGGAAGCCATGAGGAAACCATTTTCATCAGATGAAACTATTTTCTGACATAGGTATTATATCTATTAGGGAAAAGCTTATTCTGGGTCCTCTTGTTACAAAATCCCCCCCATGTTTGTGGTTGTATTTGCATGCATTATGAATCCATGATGTGTCATGCCTTCCTGTCATAGATATATGCAGCAATATAAATAGGTATGCACTGGTCATGCCAGACTGTATACAGTGGTGCCCCACATGACGATGATAATCCGTTCCATAGAAATCGCTGTTTAGCGAAATCATCATCATGCGTTTCCTCATTGGAATGCATTGAAAACTGTTTAATGCATTCCAATGGGGAAAATACATCATCGTCCTGCGAAGATCACCCACAGGGCAGCCATTTTGCGAAGCGCCAATCAGCTGTTAAAATGGCTGTCCTGTGAAGCATCAGTCCTGAAAACATAGGGAAGCCATTTTGCAAAGCTGCTGGTCAGCTATAAAAATCGTCGTCTTGTGAAAAAACGGTCTGTGAAGCACGGACCAAATCATCGTCCAGTAAAAATCGCCGATTGGAATCACTGTTTTGCGAATCGTTATAGCGATTGCAAAACCTCATCGTCATGCAGATTCATCGTTTTAAGAGGTCGTCATCTAGTGAGGTACCACTGTACATTTTTGTACACTCTTTTTTATTCAATAGGATCATTGATGGAGAAGTGCAATGCACCAAGCACTACTGAAACAAAGATTGTAACTATTTACACCTTTCAAAAGTGGTTTAAGAATCTGTTCTTAACAATTATCACCTTTATTGAACCTGAGAGAATATGGAAACACATGTTTTCTGCTAGAGCAAGCCCAGAAATAGTGTTCAAATGAGCATACTCTCAAGGACAGCACTGAAATAACATAGCTGAATTGGGTGCCTATGGCTCTCCTCCAGATAAACGGTCTTGTATGTTGGTGTTTGAGAGCTCTCTCTGCTGATATTCTGAATGCAGATTTTTGTGTACAAGAGAAAGCTGATCTGCAGAAGATCTTTTTTCCTTGTTCAAATCCTGAAGCTGTGGGTGTTTCCAGGGGGACATTTCCTGTGAATTCACAGAATAACAGGACTTCAGATAATGGGTTGTCTTCCACTTGTATCAAACTGTTCTCCACTGCTTCATCCATATTTGATCCTGACTACAAACAGACACAAACACAGATAAACAAGCAAAAACAGAAAAGGAGGAATTGCTGCACAATGCTTTTTGACAGATAACTCTTGAGAACTGTGTTTCTGGAAGAAGCACACTTCACTACACAAAATACTATTATGATCCACTCTAAGACAACAGAATCTTATCTTAAAGATATTTTTTTATAAAAGTAAGAGGCTGCTTGTTATATTATCTCCAAGTACACAACAAAGACACTGAGGGCATAGCTGATAGCGCTCCAACCAGTGTCTCTTATATATAATCTAACAGGGATGATCCAGATACTCTAGAAAGGCCACACGTTCAGCTGAAAGGACACACACCTGCCCCTTGTCTTCACTACCACAGCCATATCTAGAGCAGAGTGACTGAGGCTTTGATCCAGGGCCCTGGAACTGAGAAGGCACAAAAATTTGCTGCTGGAGTGGAGGACGTCCATCTGTTGGCATTTACTGCTGGCAGCATACAAACCCCCATGCTCCAAATGGGTGCACCACCTCTGTCAGCTCCTGCCCAGGCACAACACAGGCAGAATCAGCATGGAACTGCTATGGCCGTTGCACACTCAGACCCAGACATCCCTCCCCATTCTTCTTTCCTCTCCCTATATATGACAATCACACATGACTCAAGCTCAGCCAATAGGGCAGTGAATCACCAGGTGCCAACATTGGTACTTATGGCTCTGTTCAAGTGACATGTAGTTCCGTCCTATGAATGCTTGATGATACACTTATTTAGCAGTACTTGGGAACTATCTACCACCACAGTCACTTTCTCACAGTTTATTACTGTCTTATTGTGGTAAAACTCGAAAAGAGGAACCACATCAGGAAGTGAAATCTGTTGTGACTTTTTCCCATGTTAGTATTACCTTTCCTCACCTACATTACCACAGCATCCTATGACCAAACCATGGGGAAGCAGCTTCCAAGCTATTGGAACAACCCAGCTTGGAAAAGATACCCTGAACTGGCTGTAATACCCCAACCACCATGGACAGAGGTCATGTTGACTGTAATCCCCTAAAGGATTTTTTTCCAAGCTCTCTGTGGAAGTAAACAGGAGTACTGTAAATAGTAAAGGTCCGTTTAGCTTAGTTCTGTGAAATTGACTGGTGGCCTTACTCTTTTGGGACTAAACACTTCCTAGCAATGTAGTCTATACCCAAACCTAAACCCTAACCAAACCCTCATTCTGGGGGCAGCCATGACCTCACCTGTCCGTCACAGCTGGGCAGTAAATCATCAGCCAATGGTGTGACTGAGGGTGGAACTGAAGGGGAGGAGCTGTTATAAAAAGGGGGGTGAAGAGTGTGTGAGGAGAGATTGATTGAGTGAGAGAGTGAGATCTGGAGAGATCTGGTGTGAGAGAGAAAGAGGCCTGCGTGCCTGAGTGTCAGTGAGGGAATGTCTATGTGGTTGATTTAAAATAAGAAAGTGATTTATAAAGTGATTATCTTTCTGTGATTCTCATATTTTATTTTTTTGTAATCAATAAACCAAGTTTTATTTTTGAAAGAAACCCTTGTCCTTTTTATTTAAAGGAAAGGTTGGTGGCAGCAAGAGTGTTTAGTGGCGTGGTGGGCATTCTGAGAGGCCTGAGTAGGAGGTGACCTCAGAGTGGCTCAGCCACGTTACAGTGCCCAAGACCACATAAGTTGGCTCTTATAAGGCAGAGTGGAAAATTAAGCTGCTGACCCCTGGTGAGCCAGGTGCTCTGACTCACTGAGTGATTAATATGAGTGTGTATATTTGTACATGTATGTCTAGTGTAGCTGTGTTTTTTAAGGAAGAAGAGTGAAATGAGAAATCGCAATAGGAAATTCTTTTCTCATAATAAGATATGGCCCCTTCTGTACATTGCTCTGAAATGTTGCCAGAGGGAGAAATTGCCTCATATTTCTGCTCCTTGAAGTACAGAGTTGTTGCATGCAGTGCCACCATTTTCCTACTGACATTTGGAATGTCAGCCGAGCACAAGCTACCCCTGGCCCTTATCCCGTATGTTTTCCCATGGCTCAAAACATATTCAGCTCCTCCCCAGTGACTCCTAGTGAGGAATCAAGTACATGTGAGATCCAAGAGTCTTTTTTCAAATATAGAATTCATTGGAAATAAGCATATCAAAAGTGATAGCCACACAGCTATGTGAACTGCCAAACATCTGTATTCCCAGTAGATGTGGAGGGAATGGCCAAGTCACAAAGCAAAAAGGAATATTTTTTTCTCGGGCTGAAAATGGAACAGCTGCTGAGGAAATCCCTCCCTTCCTGGCAGTGATATGTCCATATTTGCGGAATTGTGTTGGGGTGTCACATTACTACTTTAAAGCAGCGTCTGTGCAATGGCTAGATAAGGGTTTTTTTCAGTTGTCCTGTTGCAGTAGCCTTGAAGCATTAATGGATAAAGAATGACCTTGTTGTTGCCTTTTTATTTTGCTGGGGAGTGGTGTCAGTGATGTAAAACCTTTGGTTTAGAAGCAAAGGTTACTTTGAGACCTACATCATGAGAAGCCATAGTTTGTTGAAACCCACGTTGGTGTGGTTGGTGAACCTGCATTGGCTATAACAAGCCATATTTTATTAACAAGCTACAAACCGTATTTAGGATGAATGTTTTGATGTTGGTTTCTCAACTTTGCCTTGTTTTAATTATGGCCCTAGTATCTTCATTCACCACCTTGGCTTGTCCCTATCTTGTTTCCTCAGCTGCCTATCCTGATGCAGGAACTAACCAAAAAAAAAAGAGTTGGAGTAAAACAAACCAGAAAGGAGGGGTGGCAAGCCCTGGTTTGTTTGGTTGTCTGCAATGCAATTTTCATCTTAACTAATTCATGGTTATCAAAAGGTTTGTTTGTCATGACTTACAGATGTGCTCTGAAGATTATGGTGGCTGATTACAGCTTTTGTGACATCACAAGGACCTGCACTTTGATCCCTGATTTTGGCCCTGAAATTCCAGGGAATGGGAATGCAGCTTACACAGCAACCCTGGACTCTGAGAGTTGTTGTGAGGAATATAGAGGAGGAAACACGTTGCTGCTACTTGAAGCCCCTTAGAGATACAATGGGACAAATATGCAATATAAAAATCATAATAGATTGTTGTTTCTTACTCATGGCTTTTGCTCAAGAATACAAAGTGCAGTGCTGAACTTAATACGTTAACAAGAGGGGCAAGCAAAATGTATATATCCATAGTTCGTTATAATATACTTGAATTGTAACCCTCTTTAGCTATTCTCTAAGAATTCAGTTCTAGCTAAATCGTTGTTGTGCTGTCACTTTTAGCAGGGGGACATTAGTTGAAACTAGGATGTAGAACGATGCCAGTGGATGGGTACTGCATAAAGATTACTTATAGAGACACCACTGCTCATTTTGCATGCAGCTTGGACTTTGTTCTTTGGTCTCTATTTCCAAATTGTTTTTTTCTCAATTTCCAAGCATCTCAAATTAGCAAGGTGGGTTTTGTCAAAATGCCTGATTTGAATGCTTTGTGGCTGTTTTATCTTTCAGAAGCTGTCCTTGAATTTTCTGCTTGGGATTTTCACCATTGGCAAACACGATTGCCATAGCCATTCTGGCTCATCTGTGGCCAGAATGGCTTTATGCCTTAAGCAAGTTTTTAACAAAGACAAAACATTTCGTCCTCGGAAGAAATTTGAGCCAGGCACCCAGCGATTTGAGCTGTATAAGAAAGCCCAGGCTTCTCTCAAATCAGGACTAGACCTGAAGGCTGTGGTCCAGCTACCTCCAGGAGAGAACATCAATGACTGGATTGCAGTGCATCTTGTGGACTTCTTCAACAGGATAAACCTGATCTATGGGACCATGTCAGAGTTCTGTACTGAAAAGACCTGCCCTATCATGTCAGGTGGGCCCAAGTATGAGTACCGATGGCAAGACGATCACCGATTCAAGAGGCCTACTAAGCTGTCGGCACCCCAGTACATGTGCATGCTGATGGACTGGATTGAGAAACTAATTAATAATGAGGACATCTTTCCTACCAGGATAGGTAAGTGTACTATGTTTGCTGCCTAAGAGACTGCCTTCTGCCAAATCTGGCAATATGTGTGTCTGTATCCACAGCTACCTGGGGTATTCTGGGTGCTGTAGTTCAAGAATACAAATCTGCATACCTCCAGTCACTGACTATTTCTAGCAATATGAGGCCAGTCCAAGGCCTGTGATCATCACCATGAATCTGCACCTGAGCTCTGGAAAATTTGTTTTTATTCCATTTATGACTCATAGAATCCTATAGCCCAGAGGTTCCCAACTTTGGGTCCCCAGATGTTCTTGGACTAGAACTCCCAGTAGCTTTCACCATTAGCTGTGTGGGCCAGAATTTTTAGGAGTCGTAGTTGTAGTCTGGGGACCCGAGGTTGGGAACCACTGGTCTAGCCACAGGGACAATAGTTCTGAGTTTCTGGGAGTTGCAGTCTGAAAAAGTAATTTTTTTAAAGCTCTGATCAATACTAAATCCAAGTAGTTTATCCTTATTTGGGAGTAAGTCCTACTGAACACATTGATAGCCTCACCAGTAGTCCTTATCTGAAGGCACTCAGTTTCTCTGACTCACATAAAGAAGAAGCCTCTTTTTTTATTCAGTGCTTGCCATAGGCAGGAGGCAGGACGTTGCCAGCAGAGATGCTCATTGCCTCGAGTTAGTCATGCTAGCTGCCAGCAGTGCAAAATCAGATGAGATGATTACCCCAAAAACACTGAACGGCATTCCTTTCCATTGAACATCAGAAATGAGTGAACTTCATTCATTCATTAGAAAGATTTAGGCTGCAGCCCTAAACCCGCTTACTGGACTTAACTTTCCAAACACTTGTTTCAGAGGAAATGTGAAAAGGATTGTACTAGCCACCAATTATTTCTTATGTTCTGCTTCTATTCAAAATGCATTTCCTCAGAATACAAAGAGATTGCAGGAGGAGTGGCTTGAGTTACTATTGGATTATTTTCCCATTGTAAAGGAACAAATGCTTTGACATAGCATGTTTTTGGTTGTTTTCACAGCTGGCCAGCTTTGTAAATGCTTGGTTGTGTCATCTCTACGCCCCCCTCCTCCCCCATCTCCTTCCAGAATTAATAGTATGTGACAATTGGCAGCTGTTTTGTGCCACTCCCATTGTGTTTGTTCACACACATACACACACACACACACATACACCACTTCATACAGTTATTTATAGGAAGAGGCAGTTAACCATAGCTGCGTCTAGCGGGATGTAAAAAAAAAAATCATTCTATAACAGCAATTGTTCAGAATTATCGCCCCTTCTTTCAGTTGTCTTATAGTGATGAATATGAAGGAATTCCATTAGCAGGCTTAGTTTGAATGTATCAGAGAAACCTTAGCTTGGAAAGAAAAATCCTTCAGCATGCTGTCCTGTAATTTATTTGTTCTTATTAATACATCACTTCTGCTGATTGGCTTGTCAGGTTAAGTGGTGCTTTGCAAACATCTGTCTTCAAGCCAGATGGCAGCCAGAATGTTCAAAACTGAATGCCATCCTCTGGTGTATTTTATTGCCCTACTCCATATATTAGAAAAGTTACAGAGAGACAGTAAACGGAGCTGGGCAGTATCTTTGTCAGTCGATCCTCCTTTTTAAAAGCAACCTTTTGGGTCCTTCAGAACTCTTTGGCAGGCTGGATGTTATTCAATTTAGGAGACGGGAAGAGGTGAAGGAAGCAATAGGGTTCAACATTTGTCTTCTTTGTGTGTCACAGCTTTGCAAGAGGTGGTTGCTAATGTTCCCTAAAATGGAAAACAGATCATTGTTGCTCTTAAAGTGTATCCATATGGAGTTTTAGTTTAACACCATAATGCTGGCATATTTCCACTGTTTGCGTAACTCAGGGCTGCAACTGATAGCAACAGAGTCAAAATGGGACAAAAAAATAGGGCACCCTTTGCATTCTGTGGTTTGTTACAACACTGCTGGATGGTGATGTAGGTTCATTCTGTGGTGCTCTGAATTGCATCTGCCCATATGGACCCTAGTACTGAGTTGTTATGGGTACTTCTGGGCACATATCATTAGATGATGTTTCCTTATGGGTGTGTTTTGCTGGTCAGTCTCCATCGCTTAAGCACCCTAGTGCTACTTCCATCTGTTTCTTTGATTTCCTTGGGATGTCAGCTGTTCTGCTCTTGGCTTGGCTTGGCTTGACTTCTCTCTCTCTCTCTCTCTCTCTCTCCACATTATAGATTTAGTGCTATGGCACTTTCAATACTGTAATAGCACAAAATCCTACAGAAAATCACTGACCCTCCACCCCTATTTGTTTTGTTTTTCTCCTTTTTGTTATGATTTCTTAACAGGCAACAACCTTTCCCCAGTTCCTTCCTCCCACCAACTGGTCCCCATACACCTGAACATTTCACTGCTTAGGGATGTGGTTTTTTTATGCCAATCGCTGGCATTGATTAAACAACGTAGTGTAAAAACTCAAGGTCAAAAAATTAAAAGAGAAATATTGGTGATCTCTTATGGTGACATAGGTGAACAGCTAAGAAAGAGATGGCTTGAGAAGAGTTAGTAGGTAAAAGAAGGGGGTAGGGAGGAACGTCACATTGAGCAGAACGAAGGTGGAGAAGATAGGCAAAAGGGGAAGGCAGTCAATATTGGAAATGAGATGCATGGGAGCTATTTTGCCTTTGTGTGGGCAAATTGTACCAATATGACCTAGTATATCCTTGTAAATGCTCGTCCATGTTATTGCTCAGATGATTTATTCAGATCTGCAGCAAATACGATGCCAAAATGACTCAGAACAACCCCAGAACATCCAGGGACAACACAACTGTGTGAATGAGCCACTTGTTTAATAGTTAACAAAAAATAGTCATGTGACTCATTCATAGGCCACATTCCTACTAATATTTGCATTGGGTTTGCATAAGTTCCCACAGCTGATTGTGATTAATTGATAAGGTACCAGGATGTGTCTTGGTCGTGTGCCTGGTCATGTGCTCAACTGCATGACTGAGATGCACTGGAACACTTCATAATTTAGTCACAATTAGCCATGAGAAGTTATGAGGACCTTAGGTAAGCTAAGATCTGGGTTAGGCAATAAATATGTTGGATCACTAAAAAGTTACAAATAAAATGAGCTTCTGAGTCTAAAAAGGTGATTTATATAATTCTACAAGCAAAATAAATGGTTAACTAACATAAGCACATTCATCCAATTATCATCTTAATTGTATGAGGTTTGTTTTAGATCATTGAATTTCATTGTTAAACCTTTGGCAGATTCTGATAGACCAGATAGAGAGTGAGACAAAAATATTATGTTATCTTCAATTCTTTTTAAAATATGGCTTAGTCTTCTAGATGTTGTTGGTCTTCTGTTCCTATAAACCCCAGGTAACCTTGTTCCTCCGTGCCTTATATTCCTCTCCCCTTGGTTTCACAAAGCTATAACTTGTAGCTGTTTCTGTGTTCATTTTTGGGAAGCTAATACAGCCCACAGTGCATTCCAGGGTCGAATCTTTTCCTCTAGACTCCTGGAACTTGCCCAGCCCTCCTCTATGGCTCAGGCACAAACTGGAAAAGTTGCTGGGTTTGTGACTTCAAATCCCAGAGTGCCATACCCAGTTGATTGTGCTGCCTGGCAAATTCTGGGAGTTGTAGTCCAGAAGGTTATTCTTCTGTACAATACAGATAGGTGACTGTGTGGTGTATATGTGACTGAACTTTGGGCAGGGCAGTTTTGCTGCCTGAAGCACTTCATCCGTTAGTCCCACCTACCCGCCCTTCGGGTGCCAAGGTTCATGGCACCTAGAATGAGCCAAAGTATTGTGGCACCACAGGCAGGAAATCCCACAAACACATCAAACCATCTCTGGCAGTAAAATACAGGAACAGCACAGTAAATAACTACTTGCTGCCCATGTATGACAACCTAACATTTATTCCCCAAAGCAACCCTCTCACTCTGGGGCAAAATTGGGCAGCCTCTGCTAGGATGTCTGTAATCTTTCTTCTTGGTCCTGAATTATCAGTTATTGTGGGCCATGGTATCAAATGTTACAGGAACATTTAACTAAATCAACAGGCTGAATTTTCTGCCAACACAACGTTTCCTCTTTTCATGGAACTGACCTCCCCCCCTTACAAGCACACAGAGTGAGTCCTACATCATCCACACACCATGCTGAGTAGATTCTAGAAACAGCACCTGAGATAAATCTGCTCAGCAGAACTGTAGTCAGTGGCCAGACAGCCTTCGAAAGTTTGAGGTTACATGAAAAGAGGATGTCTTGCTTATCAGATTTCCACCATACTTCCTGGCTGGGAGAAGTGTGCAATCTTCAGTCCTGTTACTGCTGTTCACAGTTCCTGTCTGCTAGTCTCCTGTTGATAGTTTGGCTTCTTGTTTTCATTTTGTGTGGTAGAATTAGTTTTCAGACTCTTAATAATGAACCAGAATAGAAAATCTGGAGGAATTACATACTAGAGCTCTCTCAGATTTTGGGGCTTAAATAAATCTCGTTCAATGGGTTAAGAGGTGCTGGGAGAAGGAGAACTGGTGGGTGGAAGAAGCACAATTGGTATGGATGCAGCACCACATCATTGTTTGGAGCTGTAGCATTAAGAGACAGAACAGACACAAAGACATTCTGTTGCTGATAGAAGAGGGACAAGAAGACATTATTAATGTTGCTCTTGGGAAAAGCTGAGGATTATTATGCTTATTATGCTTTTTCGGCAGTATACAACGTTCTGTTCAGTTCTTTTCCATCATTATGCTACGAGGCCACAGTTGATGTGACATGAGGAGTATATTTAGTAACCACAGTAAGTGCTTTAAACAAAGTTTATGGAACATGCGGAGGGAGATTCTCACTGGCATGACAGGATGAGGAAAAGGGCCACTTAACCATTTCCTGTCATGTCACGGTCCTGATGACCACACTGGATCTTGCTCATGGTGCCTTCTATGAACTAGAGATGGGGAAAGATTCTGTTTTGGATGGCAGCTTTCAACACCACCACCACCCAGTGCAACTGCTGGGAGCTTTTGTTCAAGCATGGAATTGTTCCAGTTGTTCAAGCATGGAATTTTTTCCTGTCTTTGCTATTAGTCCTGGAGAGAAGCACTCACTGTTGTTAATTGCGTATATATGTATATTTTTTAAAAAGACAAATTGAAATAATGTTCCTGAAAGTTTATTTTCCTCTTAAAGATCCCACCTACCACACAGCTCAATGAGGCAGACACTCAACCAGACCTTTACAAGAAAAGCAAACAAAATCTTCCAAAGGAAAAAAAAAGAGTGGTGCAGAGAATATTCACTGCCCAATACACACTTAAGGTTTCCCCCCCCCTTACCCCTTCCACGGAGCCAAGAAATAATTAATTTGACGGTATCCTGAAGTGACTGCATTATCAAAGCCACTTCATGATGTTGGCAAATTAATAGGAAGGTCTGCTTTTGGTCCTTTTGCAGTACTGTAATCACACACTAGAGCGATCCTCTCACACCAAAAAAGGAGGAGCCCCGATAGGGGCCAGAAAGGTAGGCATGTTTTGGGGGAAATTTGGTTTGTTCCAGCAATCATGTGTGGTTGCTGTAAAAATGAATGTACTGCCCTGGCCCCACAGTGATCCAAATCTCAGGCTAAATGCCCATCTGGCCACACCTTCAGATCTTTTTTTTCCCCTATGACTACAAGTGGCTGAAAGTCTTGTACAACTGGAGAACCGTCACATTCATCCTCTTGTAACTGCAGAGCTGGAAGGAACCCTGTGGATCATTGAGTCCGGCCCCCGTCAAGAAGGCGGGGGCGGGGGCGGTGGAATTGAACTTCCAGCCTTTGGCTCCATAGCCAGACATCTAAACCACTGAGCAATGAATACTTTCTAATTTTCAAAAGCCAGCTCTAGATGCATGAAATTAAATAAGTCATTCTAGTTCTGGCAGTGAATTTCATCACTAGTGAGCATTCATTGTTTTTTCCACCTTCAATACAAAATGTTTTAAATCAGTATCCTCAAAGGAAGAGCAATCCTTGCTCTGTCACGCCATAATTTAGGCCACCCAGAGCCACCCTTTCTGAGGTTCTTTAAGTTCGCAGATTCTGCTGCAGTCTCTCTCATTCATGTACACCCACATGTTATTGCTCCAGACGCATAGCAGCAGCACTTGTTAACATCCCACACATTAGAACATCTGTGTCTCTTTGTTTGTTGTATTCTACAGGTACAATTCCATTTAGATGTTACCTTGCTAACAACCCAGGCTTCATTAAATAGGGCATATTAATTGATTTGCTAGGCTTCTTCTAAAATCCATGTGATGTGTAAGGAAAATGCAGCACAAAAGCAACAGTGAACAACAGGGACAGAAAATTTGGTGGTTGATAATATAAAATGTGTTTACTGTTTGCACATGCTGACAAGGTTCAGAATAACATTCTGCGTTCCGAAGCTGAACGTGTAAGATACAGGTCCAAGAGCAGCTGCCACTCTCTTGACAGAGCAGTGGTAGAAATCAGCAACATTTTCAAACCTGCTTGAAAATAAAATCCAGCCATGGGATTATTTCCATATTTATGGCATTCCTTTTCATCTCTGCAGTGCAGACAACAATGAAGCACATATGGTAGACCGTTTAGACTCTGTTTCATTCCTTTCCTGCTACTCACTGCAAGTAAACTGCGCTCATCATGAGAATATGAAATTTCCTAATCTTATCCCTTCTTGTCATCCGGGTCAAGGCCCAGAGTGAAGAGTGTGCAGTGCCATCCCTTGCTAAAGATGTCCTCTAGCTCCCTCTGGAGGTACAGCATTGCCAATTTGAAACCACATCTGTCATGTTAAATACAGATCCCATAGAAATGCCAAGGATGCTTTTCATTCTGTAGGTTTTAGTACTGACATTCCTAAAGTCTATGGTCAACTATGGATAATAATATACCTATGATTAAGAACTAAAATCCTGGTCATAAAACTGATGGAGTTCATAGTTCAGTGACAGAGCTTGACATTCAGAAAATCTCATCTCTAGTTATATGCAGGTAAACATGGAGGGTAGGAGTCCGCTACCCATCATGATGGAAGATGAGGTGTCTACTGTGGATAGCCTGTTCCATATAAAACAGTGCCCTATGTCGCAATCATTGTGGAAGACAGCTGTCCAGCTTCCAGAATCACCTTGTATGCCAACTTTTAACAAATTGATAGTCCACCTAAGTTGCAGCCCCTCACACATAGATGAGAAGCAGACCTTCAGATGTGTGGTTTGACTCCAGGCCCCATCTATCCTTGCCATCTTGTCCAGTAGTGAAGGGTGATTGGAGTAGTTCATCAACATAAGGGAGGGGAGTATAAGTTCCCCAGCCCTACCCTAGCAGATAATATCTAAAGTGTAGCCTACCTAAGTGCATGTGGAACAGATATAAGGTGATAACTCAAACACAGTAGCGAAGCTATGTGTAATGGAAGGCATCTGGCAGTTGTTCCTGCTTGTGAATCAGCACTCTTGTTAAAGTGGCACAGATGGACTGACCTAAGTAGATGCTTAATGTAATGCTGGATGCTTCCAATCTAAACCTTGCTTTCTTCCATCTGGCAGGTGTTCCTTTCCCCAAGAATTTCCAGCAAGTCTGTACAAAGATCCTCACTCGCCTCTTCAGGGTCTTTGTCCACGTCTACATCCACCATTTTGACAGCATCATCAGCATGGGTGCAGAAGCTCACGTCAACACCTGCTACAAGCACTTTTACTACTTCATCAGTGAGTTCAGTTTGGTCGACCAAAGAGAGCTGGAACCTCTGGTAAGAACATAGATATTGCCGTGCTCCTCACCTCTGAGCAAGAAGCCCCTTTAGTACACGTATGGGAGAGTTAAGGCAAATATCTTTAGCAGAGCTGCAGATGCCCCTTGTCCTTCTTGGAAAATCAGAGTGCTTTTTTGCTGCATTTCCTGCCCTTCCACCTCTCTGAGCCCTAGTGGGTATCACATTCGAAAGGCTTGAAAGAGATTCCCTGCTGTTTGGAGTGCCACTGGTTGCTCTGTCTCAAGCAGTGAAATGTTTTGTGGTTTTGACCAACAAAGGTCAAAAACCCTTATGTCCTATTTTGAGTCATCTGTTCGTTCCTTCATATACTGTTTTAGTTATATGTATGTTCTCCCTTCCCTGCTGAGTCCTCATGGATTCCTGGAGATGGTCCTTTCATTTTATGCTCTGTCTCACTCATGGAATTTAACGGGATGTCCACATATCATCTTCTTCCATTTGTAATAATCTAAGAGTTTCCTGTTGCTTCTCTGTTCTTTTTAAATTTTTCTTAACACAGAACATCTGTTATAGACTGAAAGAATAAGTGTGTAATATGTCCTGAGTGGCACCTCTAGGAGTTCCCATCTGGAAATTTCCCTGAAGTATGCAGAAATAATGAAGCTGTCTTTGTTTTTGTGGCTTGTCAGGTTTCTAGCTCAGCAAAGCTACACAATTGTTAATTTATACAGTTACATTAACTTTGCTTGGCACACAAGCAATAGAAAAATGTGGGTTGCTATCAAGGCTAAGCTGCCGTTAGACAGAACCAGGTACTTGAGCTGGGCAACAGAGGTGGCAGCAAGATGTTGGAAGACAGAGCTGTGTGCCAGTCAGTACAGAATAGAATCCTATTCATTATTACATTAAAATACATGCTAAGTTAATATAGATAATTTCAAAACCATTAGAATTACAACAACCAGGACAGCCACCATTAAAAAGGCCAATAGACAACACATAAGGCCTGTTGAAATAAAAATGAAATTGCCTGCTGGCAGAAAAGCAACAGGGAGGGGCCAACCTAAGCTTCTTAGGAAAGGAAATCCATAGCCTGGAGCATCTGATGAGAAGGCCTTGTCTCATCTCCTCGCCAAAAGGTGACTGAAGGGATTATTGAAAAGATGATAGTTGTCCAAGCAAAACATGATCCATACCTACACAACAATAATCAACGGCCATGACCATGGATCAGCAGCATCTGCATATGATTACCTATAGTTAATTAGGGAGCTGTGTCAATTCCCAGCAGTTTATTACATAGATGCTGCAAATGAGTGGTGTGATAAATTTGAAGGAAACTCAGGATGAATCCCTTTGAGGACTGGATGCAGGCTTGACAATCAAGACTGCCATAGCTGAAATCCAGATCTTTCTAACCTGAGGATCCATTTATGTTAGTCGGAATTAGCCACCTCCTAGCTAGGATGGGGAAATGGATGTAACATTTCACATCCATAAGAGCAGTTCTATTTCAGTCGACTCTGTTGTTGTGATGTCTTATCATATGGCTTCTAGGTTGTGGCAATCTCAAAAAAGTCCTGTCATTGAAAGCCCTGCTCAGGTCTTTCAAAGAGCTCTAATGAGCCATGGCTTCCTTTATTGAATTAACCCATCTCATCTCTTTCCTGACTGCCTTCCATCTTACCACTTTGCACTCGAAGTGACATTATTGTCTTTTCCAGAGACTCTTGGTATGTCCTAAGTACAATAGCCTCATCTGACCATGAAAGGTAATTAATGCTAAGGAAGCCAAAGAGTGTGAGAATAATAATTTAAAAAATCTATACTAATCTAATGCGCTCCTCCTTTCTCTTAAGAGATAATAAGAACTAACAAAAGGAAGTTTCTCCATGGACATCCTTGCAAAGTGGTAATAACTCTCAGTTAGTGTTGGCTGGCTGTTTTCGAACCAAGGGGCCTCAAGTGATTACTTTTAAAGACAGAGATTTGTTTTAATTTCTAATAATGGTATAGAATAACATGAAGAGTTGATTCTTATTCCTCTCCTGGCAGCTTCAAAATTGCTTATATTAAACAAGTGTGTTTAAAGAAGGGCAATGTGAAATCTGTGCCCACTGGGCTTAATCTGGCCTGCAGAGGTCCTGCCTTGTATAGGCTCTGGTGGCAGATGAGATAAATCCCTGTTCCAGTCAGTGATTCAGGATAACAACAGATTGTCCATATGCTGTTCTCCTTCCTAGTCATGGAGGTGGCACACTGGGCTGGCCACTTCTCTAGCTTGTGTTTGCAGACATCAGTGGACTGAGATGACCCTATTTCTCTCTCTCCTTCTCTGTGATGGAAAAGGTAGGTAGGAGGAACATCTTGGATTCAACCATCCTGTGGACTAGCTCCTGCTTTATTTGTGGACCTGATGATGTTACCTTGCCCATAAAAAGCTGTCAATGGGGAAACAATCCAACCCGATTCAGATATGGGGCTCTGCCTCTCTCTAACACATCAACTGTGAAACTGAGAACAGAAGATGCATAACACAATAACGAAATCCACCCTCTCCCTGTCTTGAGTCATGATGAGATCATGGTGCATGGCTGGGAGCATGGATAATGAAATAGCTTCTGTTAACTCTGGCAGGTTGTCATCCATAAATGCTGAGATGAAATGCTCAAAAGGGCCAATACTATCAGGTGTTATTAGAAGTCACAGGTATGAGGAAGGTGCTCTCCACTGCCTAGAACAGCTGCACAAGACTATTTCCTGTTATCTGAAAGAACACCCCACCTCCGAGTTGGATCTCTGTTCTGCAAAATTAGGAAACAAAACCCATCCTTTCTGTAACTGATCTGGCTGTCAGTAAAAGAGAAATATTAAAGGTTTTGATTCATTTGTAGTTTATGCCTCCATAACCAGCTGCAGTTGTCAAAATTGCAGCTGTCACAACACAGCTATACAGGAATCTTCCTGTCTTTCTTTATCTAGTCATTCCACCTCAGCTCACTTCTTTCCGACAATAATGGGAGACTTGGGTTGCCATCAGAAGTGTACATCTTTGAGACTAAGCCCCTCTATGCTGATTGAATAGCTCAGTGGTTTAGGTATCAGGCTGTGGAACCAGAAGTTGGAGTTTGAGTCCCCACTGTGGCTCCTACAGGTAGACCCAGCCTGTGTAGTGTTGGGCAAGCTGCACAGTCCCAGGGTGCTCTAAGAAGGAGGGAACAGTCAACCCTTCTGAGTATGGTCTACCTGGAAAACCCAGAAAATGGTCACCATAAGTCAGAATTGACTTTGCAGTATATGATGATTATTATTAAGTCCCTTTGGATATAGTGGGATTTATTTTTGAGTAATGATGGTGCTGTAATTGTTTCCTTAGGGCTTGATTCTTCTTCTGGATGTTCACCTAGATTCAGGATACAGTTCTTATTAGTGCCTCTCCTTTTCTCCTGGCTCTGGCAGGTTCTTTTCTATTTATTTATTTATTTTTATTTATTGATTAGATTTTTTACCCTGCCCCTCTAGACAATGTCTACTCGGGGCGGCTTACAAAGATAAAAACACATTGATATAACATGTATAAAATCATAAAAAATACAGTAACAATTATAACGATTAATTCCAAAACAATACATTATCAAGACGGCCAAAAAAAAAGCTTGCAGGGAACAGGATGTGGCAGCTTCTTATGCCTCAACAGTAGTGTAGAAATTAGAAAAAAATTTTTACTGTCCAGTGAATTGTTGAATCCTGATTTCTCTGCAATCTCATCTTTGAAAACCTGAATGAAATGTCATGTTTCTTAGTAGCCTTTTGTGACTGTGGAAAGAAATACCTGTAGTTGATCTTCATGAAAGGAAGCTCTGCCACTTAAATGACTGGTAGAACTTAAGAGAGACAAGAAATCTTCAGAAATCTGTGGCCACCTTGATTTAATGTCTGCACTCCCTTTCCCTCAATATTCCACATAATCTACCAAGAGAGAGAGAGAGAGAGAGAGAGAGAGAGAGAGAGAGAGAGAGAGAGAGAGAGAGAGAGAGAGAGAGAGAGAGAGAGAGAGAGAATGGTTGTTTGGCCCTTTTAAGAGGGACATGGACTTGGGATTTGGTACCAAAGATTTGGATAGAGATTCGGGACTCTGACCCAAAGACTTCCCAACATCCCTGAGTAAAACTTAAGCTGTTGCTCCTAGTAAACATGGGAACTATGTTTCTACCCACACAAATATTACAACTAAAAGGAAGGGCTGAGTATGAGCATTTACTTCATGTCTCAAAATAGTGCTGTGACTTGGAAAGTTCATTATTTTTTCCTGTATACCTGCCGGCATTATGCAAAGTGTTCGTATAATTTGCAAAAATCCTTGAATTGCACAGAATGCCCCTCTCCACATTTGCTGAGAATATTTTATTGCAGCCTTTGCGTCTTTGTTTGTACCTCAGCTGTGGGTGACGTCCCTTTTTATTCTTGGCTGTTTAAAACTGAACGGCTTAACTCTGTTGGCTTAAGACTAATTTTAGAGACAGGTCTCTCAAGAAAACAATAATTTGTTTTACCAAGGTAACACATGGTTGCAGGAAGCAGTGACACCAATGAAGTCTTAGATTATTTCTGGGAAAGAAATAATGATTTCTCAGCATAATCAGTGTTGTTTGATATTTTAAAAAAGGCCTCCTTGTGTGTGTCAAGAGAAAAATCGGAGGAAATGAAAAGTGCAGAAGTACCTCCCAAAAGTTAGAGAAAAGAGTGAAGATAGGGAAATTGGAAGCTGAAGTGGGAGAAAAGTGTTAGAAGCCTCTGGCATAAAATGAAATATGAGCAGAATTCCAAGACTCATTTTCACTTAAGTTTCCATATCTAATTTTTTTTCCATGTAAGAAAATCACTGAGGCTCTAATATAGTAATTCAGATTACTCAAACTGGACCTATTTATGCTCTTTGGAAAATGCCTGCATCATCTTTGCATGTGTTCTGTCTTCATCTTGGATGGCAAAATGCAGCCCTGTCCTCAGATGTCAAGCCTTTGAACAAGGCACATCAGGCAGTCTCTAAGGATGTGCTAACAAACTGGAGCCATTTAGAACTTTAGTTGCAGTAGGAAACTTGCCAGGCCTTGAAATAACTCTTTCTGGGCTCTAAGTTTCCCAGAATCGACCAGCTAACCGGGGGGGGGGGGGAGAGAAAAAAGAGGGGGGAATGTAGTAGTATGGACAGAAACAGCTATATAGTGCTGTGGCCCTCACCCACTCTTTGCTGTGGCTGCATCCACTCATATCCATCTCTCTGATGGTTTTTGCTGTGGTTTTATAACTGTTAGAAATATTTTCAATCAAAAGAGCCTCTGAATAATTCTGAAGTGTTATGACTGTATGAAGGATGGTACAATGGCATTTGGAGATGGTGCCTGAGAGAGAGAGAGAGAGCTTCAATATGCTAGAAGGCAGGAAAAGAAAAAGCCTGCACTTACATATGAGAATGAATCTGCAGAAAGAACAAGACGAGACACAGGACAGAGGCCAAGACATATTTATGTAATATTTATTTAAAGTATTTTACCCTGCCTTTCTCCTTAAAAGGACCCAAGGTGGGTTACTAGAATTCGTGTGTGTGTGGGGGTGGGTGGGTGTGTGTGTGTGTGAGAGAGAGAGAGAGAGAGAGAGTGAGTGAGTAAGAAAGAGAGAGAGAGAGAGAGAGAGAGAGAGAGAGAGAGAGAGAGAATTCTTGCTATCAAGTCAGAACTGACTTATAGCACCCCTAATAGGGTTTTCAAGGTCAGTGAGCTACTGAAGGCAAAGTTTTATCAGTTTCAGTCCCCCCCCCCCCCAGTCAATTTCCATGGCCGAGCAGGAATTCAGACCCTGTTCTTAGAGTCCTAGTCTTTCATTCTATCCACTACATCACGCTGGGAATGAAGCTTTAGTTAAAAGTGTGGGAAAAATCGCCAGTGCTTAGAGTATTTATTCTTGAATATTTTGAGATGCATATAAAATGCATCTCAAAATATTCAAGAATAAATACTCTAAGCACTGGTGATTTTTCCCACACTTTTAACTAAAGCTTCATTCCCAGTGTGAAGGGAATCTTGAGCAAAATATACTTTTAAGGTGTGGCTATGTATGGAACCACTTGTTCTTGGTATGTGAAGTTTTTTTTTTCAGCTTGAAGAAGACCTTAGAAAACAGTATACAGCAGGATGAGATGTTTTGGAGCTTCTGTAGATAGACTTTCTGAGATTCTGAGACATGGCTGTTGCCTTTGTTGTTTGCAAGAGTTCTCTTCTCCATGAAGGATGTTGCCCTTTGCTTTAGGAGCATCCAATGGATGAGGAGGTTATCTTGACACACACTGCATCTGCAGATGGATAGCATCTTCTCCAGAGTCTTAAACTGCCGAATAAAGCACATGGAGCAAAATGAATGAATGTGAAATGAGAATTAAGCTGGCAGCTCTAAAACAGCTAGGTTTTCACAAGTAACTGTGACCTCTATAGTTTGCAGACCAAACATTTCTGCGCTGCCAGCATCCTGCTCTTCCCACCAATCACGGAGGTAGCTCCACCATCTTAGCAGCCAGGTAGGGAGACTTGTCCTCCTGCCGCCTGCATGGACTGGCCAGTGAGCCAGGCGATGACGGAGCTACTTCCGTGCTTTGTGGGAACAGCGGGATACTGGTGGCACGGCAGCGCATGAGTGGCCAGGCCGGTTCTGAGGGCCAGGTCCTCATTAGGTGCACCTGTGACGGGGATATCCATATGTTTCTGAGTATCCCCATCTCTACCACAGGTTTACACACACAAACACCGCACCTGCTGTCACACTCACACCATTTTCCTTAAAAATGAGTGGGAGATGAATCCATGAATAGAGGCAGCGAACAGAAGAACGAAGGGCATCCATGTTCCGTGTCATTAAATTTATTGAAAATGCAAAAATTCTCTCTCTTGTGTCCTAATCACAAACAATCCTGTATGCAATGTTTTCATTTCAGTCTCCCCGCCCCCAGGCTTTGTGATCATAACTTCTGGCTGATAGTGATAAAAGGTCCACAGCAGGCTCTGGCTTGAGACTTCATTTAATGTGAACAAAAATTACCTTTTCTGACTGGGATAGGGCTAACTTAGATTCAGTATGTTCAAGACTGTGCCCACTCATCTTCTTCCACTTCTCAGGCTATTGGTATCTCCTGGGTGATTTCACTGGGGCTGAGAGCTGTTTTTCAGAATTGCTGACACCTTGAGGGCTCCATTCCTAAGGGGCAGAGTTAAAGGGGTTAATTTGCATGTTTTTATTATTACTATTCATTTTAACATGTTAAAACAGGGCTTATATATTATAAAAGGTACTGCAATATGGTTCTGTTAACTGAAAGTTTAACTTAAAGCGACTTTTTAAACTGCAAGAGCTCCCTTTTGCCTTTTAGTGACCAGAAATATAACTATTTTTTAAAATGATGTTTAAATGGGGGTATGAGGAGCCCCCATGGTGTTTGGGGCCCTTAAAAATATGGCAAAATTTCTTGCTAAGCCTCTGCAAAGGACAAAGCTACTTGGTGGGTGTGGAGGGGCTGGGGGGCTGAAGGGGGCCTGGGAAAAAAAAAGGACCATGAGAGCCACATACAGACCACATCTTGCCTCCCCCTCCCCCTCCCCCGAGTTTAAACATTCTCAAACACAGAATAACCAATTCTGATTATGCGATTTGGGGTCAGTTGACATGACTGCTTTATTGAACTTCTGGATAACTTGGTGATTTAAGTATCTTCCTGTGGAGCCAGAGGTTGAGAGTTGGATTCTTCACTGGGCCTCCTTGACAGGGGCTGGACTCAGTTCTGATTATGATGATGGCTCTCTCTCTCCTTTTGTGATGATGCACAGCATTTGAAAGAATCGTTGTTTCGAATTACTGCAAGATTTAATTTTGCTTGCCTTTGCTCCCTTCATGTTTCAAACATTTCTGTCAGCGAGCAAAACGGCAGCACACAGCACAACAACAGTTCGAGTAGCGTGGTTTGTCATGGGCACAGATCTGGGTGAACAGGGATGAAAGTTGCTGGCTGCAGTGAGAAGTGATTATTTGAAGCTGCCTACTTATTGGTAACTTCTATCAGCCAGAGGGTTCATGCTAGTTCTTCACCTTAAAAACTTAATCCTAAATCTTTACAACTAGTCAAGAAGCAGAGTGAAAGGTCATCACGCATACACACTAGAAGAGTCCCTGCTGCCATGGTGAATGGTGTGCATTTCTGTGTAAGAATGCTGTAGACATTACACCATCCACCTGCAGTTTCTTCGTGGGTAAGTGGCAGCAGGGCACCCTAACTGTCAAAGAGGTGAGCAGTTCAACCAGAACTTGGGAGTTAGTTTTTTGGACTGCTGTATCCAGAGTCTACAAGCTAATTTGGCCAAGAGCCATGCTGGCTAGGAGGTTCTGGGAGTTGGAAGTCCAGAAAACTAACTTCTTCCAAGCTCTAAATTTGATCCCAGTTACCTTGGCCATAAAGAATGAAGCCTGCTCCTTTACGCACAGCTGCACTCTTCAGATGTTCAAAACTGCTGCCCCAAAGGGTGACATAATGTTGAGTTGTCACACTTTTTCTTAAATAGGAGTAATGAGCTGGCAGATCATGTGGCCCCATAGTGTATTCATAATTTTTTTATTTATTTTATTTTATTTATTTTATTTATTTGATTTATATCCCGCCCATCTGATACATCTATACCACTCTGAGCGGCTAACAACAGTATTAATACAATTATAAAAACATAAAATAAAAAATATCAATTAACAAAGATAACATAAACATAACATAAATCGTACATGACAAATAAAGAGGAAAAATAAATTAAGTAAGATTAAATACTGGCAGGAGGGAAGGCCTTAACATAAAGCCATGTTTTTAGCTGGGTTTTAAATGTGCCCAGGGTGGGGGCCGCGCGAATCTCAGGAGGGAGATTGTTCCAAAGGTGAGGAGCCACCGCCGAGAAGGCCCGGTTTCGTGTCTTCTCCCTTCGGGCCTCCCTCGGCGTCAGGCCCCTCAACCTCACCTCCTGGCTCGCGCGGGTGATCCGGGTAGAACTTGGTGAGGTGAAGGCGTTCCGCCAGATATCGAGGTCCCAAACCGTATAGGGCCTTATATGTGAGCATTAAGACTTTGAAGTCGATACGGAAACGGATGGGCAGCCAATGCAGTCTAGCCAGAATGGGAGAGATATGATGGTATTTTCTCCCTCCAGTGAGAAGTCTGGCTGCTGCATTCTGCACCATCTGAAGTTTCCGTATCAGCCTCAAAGGTAGCCCCACGTAGAGCGCGTTGCAGTGATCTAATCTTGAGATTACAAGCGCATGCACTAAGGTAGTGAGGGCCCCCGTGTTGAGATAGGGCCGCAGCTTGGCAATCCGCCAAAGATGGAAGAAGGCGGAGCGGACCACCGACGCTACCTGTGTTTCCATGGTAAGCGTCGGGTCCAGGTGTATGCCCAAGCTGCGGACCCCACTCACCGGAGTCAAGGTCGCCCCCCCGAACGAGAGGGAGTCGACCAAGCCACCAACCACGGGGGGCCCCACCCTCAGGACTTCCGTCTTGTCCGGGTTCAGCCTCAGGCCGTTCTCCTGCATCCATTCCAGTACGGTCCCCAGGCAGCGCTGGAGGGACAGGACGGCATCACCTGCAGTTGGTAAAAAGGAGATGTAGAGCTGGGTGTCATCAGCATACTGGTGACACGATGCTCCACACCCCCTGATGATCCCAGCTAGCGGCCTCATGTAGATGTTAAATAGCATTGGGGAGATAATCGACCCCTGTGGAACCCCACAATTGGAGCTCCACGGGGCCGAGACACTCTCCCCAAGCTGAACTCTCTGGGGACGATCCTCCAAGAAGGAACGGAGCCAGGCTAACGCCAGGCCACCGATTCCCAACTCAGAGAGTCTCCCCAGGAGGATACCGTGGTCGACGGTATCGAAGGCTGCCGAAATATCGAGGAGTACCAACAGAGACGTTTTGCCCCTGTCAGCCTCCCTCAGCAGATCATCATACAGGGCGACCAATGCCGTCTCTGTACCGTGGCGCGGCCTGAAGCCCGACTGGAATGGATCCAGGGCATCTGTTTCATCCAGGAGAGCCTGAAGCTGGTCTGCCACCACCCTCTCCACCACTTTGCTCATGAAAGAAATATTGGCGACGGGCCTATAATTGCCAATTTCGTCCGTCGCCAAATTGAGTTTCTTTCGAATGGGCCTAATGAGTGTCTCCTTGAGGGCAGGCGGAAACCTGCCCTCAAGGAAAGACCCATTTATTATTGCTGTGGCCCATTCGGTTGTTTTCGGCCTGGCTGCTTTGATTAGCCAGGCCGGGCAAGGGTCCAAGGAGGAGGTGGTGGCCCGACAGCGGTCAAGCACCCTGGTCACAGAGTCAGGCGTTACCGGCTGAAAAGAATCGAAAATAACCGGGCAAGACGGAGCGCTGGACATCTCAGCTCGATTCGCTGCGTTCAAAAAGGGAGAGAGCTCCCGGCGGATGGCCTCCACTTTAGATTTAAAAAATGCTGCAAATTGGTCCGGAGAAAAACTAGGGGGAGGCCCATCTCCCGGGCCAACTCCGGATAGGTCGCGCACTATACGGAAGAGCTCCGCCTGCTGATTGGATGCTTCGCTTATCCGGTTAGCGAAGTATGATCTACATGCAGCCTTCACCTTATTCAGGTAAAGGTTAGTTGCGACCTTGACAGCTATCCAATTATTATCCGTCGGATTCTTCCTCCATCTACGTTCTAGCCTTCTCCTTATTCGCTTCATCGCCCGGAGCTCCTGGTTAAACCAGGGCGCCGGACGAGTTCTGCGCCGGAGAGGGCGTTTGGGCGCGATCATGTCTACTGCCCTGGTGGCAGCGGTAGATCAGCTGTCCACCAGGACGTCGACAGGAGCACTAGCCAGTTCAGCCGTAATCCCTCTCATGACATCCTGAAAACCTATCGGATCCAGTAGTCTTCGAGGGTGGGCCATTAAAACAGGCCCCTGCTCCCTGCAGAGGGGGAGGGCCACTGTGAGGTTACATTTAATCAGGTGGTGATCTGACCATGACAAGGGGACTGACACCAGGTCCGCCACCATCAGACCACTCTCGCCCCAATTGGAGGAAAAGACCAGGTCCAGAGTATGGCCACCCACGTGGGTGGGGCCGTTGACATGCTGGGACATGTTCAAGGAAGCCATGGTTTCCAGGAACTCAAGAGCTGGCCCAGTAACCTCTGCCTCCGCATGCACGTTGAAATCACCCAAGGCCAAAAGCCTTGGGGAAGCCAACAGTGCCGCAGAGACAAAGTCGGCCAGCTCCGGAAGGGAGGTGGCTGGGTCGCAGGGAGCGCGGTAGCCCAGCAAAATCCCAATTCCATCCCTGGCCCCTATCGACACGTGGAGCGCCTCTAGACCCGGCCTCACCACCGAGGAGCGCCTGGTAACCTCCAAGCTGGATTTATAAACAATGGCAACTCCCCCTCCCCGTCCTTCCAGTCTACCCTGGTGCTGGACATCATAACCGGGCGGGCAGATGAGAGCTAGGGGAGGACCACCCTCCCCATTGAGCCACGTCTCGGTTATACATGCCAGGTCTGCATCCTCCTCCAGGATAAGATCATGAATCAACTGGGGTTTATTCGATACAGACCTGGCATTCAACAGCACCAGGGTTAGAGTGGAAGGTTGGCTGAACTGGTTACCTCGATATTGGGGGTTGGTCACAGCCTCAGAACAGCGAACAGCCTTCAGACATCTGTTCGCTGTTCTACTAACACGAGCAGGGGCTGTGCCAGCGCCATATCGCCCTCTACCCATGACCACCGGGATATTAAAAGGCCCCTCGCTGGGCAAGCCGGCCTCCCACTCCATGCCAGACAAAAAGAAGAAAAAGAAGAAAGGAGGAAAGAAAAAAAAAATGTGGCCTTCAATGCTTCTGATCTGTTTGGGGTGGATTCATTGTGCAGGCCTCCTTCTACGTACACTCCATACCTGTTCTTCTTCACACTGTTTGAATTGGCATTGGTAAAAGCTGCCATTTTGGACTAAAAGTTCCAGAATCTCCATAGTCAGCATGGCCATTTCGGTTATGAGACCCTGGGAGCTGTGGTAAAAAAAAAGTTACTTTTCCCCATATTTCTGGTTCAAAAATCAGGAAGAGGTTCTTCACATAATCATTCACCAACAATAAAAGTTTCATCCTGCATCCTATATGTTTGGCCAGAATCTTATCAGTGTCTATCTGAGGTTTGCCTGACTGACCATGGCTAATGATAGCTAACTGACAAAAGTCCTGGGGTGCATCTCACTCGTGCATCTGGTCATGTGCCCAACTGTGAACCGAGATGTGTCCTGACACCTTGATAATTGAGGCAAATTATGCAAATCTTACATGAACACTGGCTTCTTGAATGTAATTTCAGCAGCCCTTCACTTCAGAGGTAAACACTATATATTTGCTATAATTTGCTAGGATGTTGCCTTCATCCCCCCCATCCCATCATACATTGTGTTACGCTTTCTCTTGCTACCAGAAAACAGTGAAGAAGTGGAAATTGGATTTTTAGATCCAGCACAAACCTTTGTGGATATCAGCTTCTTTTGACCCTTTTGTTTATCACCAAGGCAACTTTAAAATGCAGAGAAGATTTGCCCTACTTTTGCTGCCTATGTCTCACTTCAGCAGCTGATTTCCTTCAGACCTAAAGCCCTCAGGCTTTTTAAAGCTGCAGTCAATTTAGACGTTAACATTGTCAAAAGAAGGGTGGGAGAACACTGGCACTGCCTCAAATTTCTTACCAAATGACCAGAAACATGATGAAACCAATGATCTGGGATGGACGAATTTTCTTTTAAAGCAATGGATATATCCATAATATTGGAATAAATAATGTATCAATGTACATTTTCCATAGCATATATACACAGTATAAACTTGTATGTGTACTATAGTTTTGGCAGCATCCACCAGATCTGTTTTAAATCAGACTGGGAGCCCAACTGCTCCTGGTTCAAATTGCTCCTTAGCCATAAATGTACATAGGTAGCCAAAGCCAACCCACTTTGCTTAGCCTCCCATCTCATTCCCATTATGGGGATAAAAACACGGTTTTGGATCCAAAAGTTCCTTTTACTGATAAAGGGATTGCTTATGTCAGTAGAAGGTGATCCTGAAATAAGAGTCCTGTTGGAAGAGAATAATGTTTAGCTTTGCATCACTGATATACTGTACATGGTAGCAGTAGCTCCCAATGGTATCTGAAACGCTCTCTCTCGATGTGTATATATATGTGTGTGTGTGTGTGTAAGATGTGCCATCAAGTCAGAAATTGCGTAAAGCGACCCTAACAGGGCTTTTAGGGTCAGCGAGCCATTTAAGGAGATCTATTCCCAGTTTCATCCCCACCAAAAAGTTTCTGTCGTGAGGATTTGAGTCCTAGTCTGTCACTCTATCCACTACATTACACTATACTTATGTAATAAATGCTAATTATTGTACCTCATATATATACAAAAATGATAATGAAAAATGATTTTCATGAAAGAATGAAATCATATGGAGGAAATGAGCATTGAAAGTTGAGAAATGGTAAGTGAAAGCAGTTTAAATTGGCTTCTTTTACTTTTTTTTTTTTTTAAATATGAGTCCCATTCTGTGATTCATTGTTTATTGTGCACTTTTGGCATTTGGGGATCCCTGTACTTCGCCAATAGCAAATCAATTATATATCATATCTGGAGGGAAGGCATAGTTGCTTGCTCAAGCAAATTCCATCTGTTGTTTAAAGACATCCTTAAGAGGCTAAAAGAAAGATTACACAAATACTCCTAGAAGCCTCAACATCTCAAAGATGGTGGGTAGGTTTGAAGTACAACATACTGCTTTGTAAGAGGATAGAAAACAAAGCTGTTTTTTTACACTGCACTCACTCAAAGCCTAATGTGCCATATACAATAGGAAGGCAAGATACCTGCCATTAAAGTAAGCAGTTTTCACTTTTGCACACAATATACAGTACAGTATAATTAAAGTGACAGAGACCAGACATCCCAAATTATACCATAGCAAAAAGGCCCTTGCAGCCACCCTGTTCATTTTGCACTGACTGAGCAAGTGGCTGGCCTATCTCTGATTTGTCAAGTGTAAAAGTCACTACGTGGTAAAAGATTCCAAAGATACACTGGGCACCACATTGAATCATTTTCTTGAAGGCTCCATTGCTACAAGTGTTCCATAATTATCCATGTATGTAGTTCTAGTCATTTATTTATTTTAGTTATTTATTTACCTGTGTAATTTTGTTTTTCTTGCAGAAGGAAATGACAGAAAGGATTTGCCATTAGAGTCTCTTGCTTATCACTGCAGCATGATCATGGTTCTGGACGAATGGTTCTTTGATGGACAAGATGATGATCCAGCGACTTGTGGCTAGGAATGCAAGGGGCTTCCTGCGCTTGTGACTACATCCTCAGTGCTTTTGGAAATAGTTCATATGAACTCCAACAGCTTTGTTCATCTGTCCGTCACCTTCACCTTGGCTTTTTCCCCTGTCTCTTGACTTTTGTTTTAACTTCATTCTTCTGAGACCCACATTGTTTCACAAGCTAAAGGAGGAATTAACATACAGAGCACGTTACCATAGTCTCTCAAGACTGAAGGATGCCTACTACTATTACAGAAGATAAATGATGAAGGCATTCCAAGCAGAAGAAAATCACCTGTAAGGCATCTAGTCATTAGTCTCATACCTATTAAGCCAGCAGTTTAGTATGTCCAAAACAGAATATGAACCTTCCAGTAATGTGTCAGCAGAACAAATAGCTTCAGTTTACCTAAAACAATGAGCCAGATCAAATGCTAACCTAGGGGAGACAGAAACACTGGTGCCAATGTGGTAATCAGCATCACAAAACAATCAACACTTCCTTAACCTTTTAAAACCACAAAGCAAGTTAAGTTTCTTCCTTCAATGAATTCTGAAATAGTTTAGCTCTCTTTAAATTCTATTATGGTAAGTGTGAGCTATCTTAGCAAGTCAGATCAATGGCCCATCTATCCCTGCACAATCCATCACAGTAGTAGAACCAATGCCCCCTCAAGGTGTCATCTAGAAGGATTTTTTTCCAGTCCAGCTCAGATTCTGGAGGCATCAGGGGTTGATTCTGGAATATTCTGCTTTCAAAGTCTGTGCTTTGTCACTGAGCCATCACCTCCTTTCTATCATTCTCGGAATTCACTTGCTCACAGCTGCTGTCTTCATTTTGAAATAAGATATAGTGAGTGATTCTTTCTTTCTTTCTTTCTTTCTTTCTTTCTTTCTTTCTTTCTTTCTTTCTTTCTTTCTTTCTTTCTTTTAATCTGAGCCACAAACATGGATAAGTTTTACTAGTTTATTAAGTTAAGGTTTTATACTTTCTCTTCAATATTTATACCTTGGATTGTTTTACTTTTTCAGACTATGAAGCTTCAATACTAAAATTGCATAGATTTGGGTAAGCACTTATTTGTATATGGAAAGACATACCATGTTTTTCCAGAATAAGCACTTACTTTGTATGTGAGGCAATAATTTAGTCTCAGCGCTTCTGGGTGTGAATCGAGGCGCTCTTTCCAGGCATCGTCTTCCATTTGTAACCATCCTGTTTTAACCACTGCATCTTCAACCATTTTTCTTTCATGTGAATAAAAAGATGGAATAACCAAGCAATGTCCTGACTAGAAACTGAGGCTCCATCTGGAAGCATGCACAAATATGCCTTTTTTCCATATAAACAAAGGGCAAAAAAGATCTTAGTAGAAGAAATTTTCTGCTATTATTTTTAATAAAAGTAGAAGCATTAAGATGTTTTCATTTGTAGCTCTTTGTAATTTTTTTGCTTCGTGGATTTGTCCAAATTGTTTAGTCACCTAAAAAGCTTCATCACAATAACTGTGTAACTCTATACATTTTAATTTTTTTTAATAATGTACTTTTTAGATTACATTAAAACATGCATTTTTTTTTCCAAAAAAGGTTAACTGGGTCTGATTTTATTCTCTTTTGTTTATTGGGTAATGTTAGGGTACTTAAAAGCACTTGTTTATAAGGCTGAACTGGTCTACTGAATAGTTTGAGTTCCACATATCTACCCAGTTCCTATTTAGGGAATATTTGGCAGACATATCTGATGTAGTATGTGCTGATTTCTATATATTCTATAAATGCTTCAGCATAGGCTGTGGGATTTCTGGGTGTTTCTGTTTCTTGTAGGATCATCATTTAGTTCAAGAAACTATGGGTGTGACCAAAAAGAAGTTTGTCTCAAGTTGATGAGAACATCTCTATCAATGCCACAATTCACACAGAAATGTTTAGTTACCTCAGGAATGTGTCTTAAGTGTCAACACATTACCTCTTCTCTCACGCCCTTCTTTGGTGTTATTACTACTCTCTTACCTACACACCTTTTACACCAATTTATATCCTTTTTTATATATTTAGCAAGTGAAATGGCACTGAACTGACAAAACATGGTAAAGATTTGAGTTGGTGCTCTATAAGTTTAGCATTACACCACGAAACTAGGAGATTTTTACAAAAAATACAATTTATAAATTGCATTGCAGTTGTTGTCCTTACCAGTGCAAGCAGAAGGCAGGCAAAAGAAGTACGATATACCTCCACCAGTTATGTCATTTGGACACACATAACAATGAAACCCTAAAGGACCAATACACACAAGTCAATCACACAAGTCAAAAGCAAGACAAAATAATGTGAGTGGAAACATTACAAATAAACACAAGCCTCATTAGCTGAACAAAATATGCCACATATTCCTGCCAAAAGATCAGATTTACTTTCGATTAGCACTGTTTATAGTCAACAGAATAATTATCAAAGGGAACAGCAGAAAACACTGCACAAGTCACTCCCTTAGGCAACTGATTGTATAAATTCTTCAGTGAACAAACACAGTTTTGTAAAAATAAAAAAGACGAACTTGCCATACTGGCTGTGGAATTTTGTGAACAGTAGTCCAATAAATGCTCCAAATCTAGGGCTTAGATTCTACATATATGTGTTGCAACAGGTTTTGTTTGAGGAGAAAAGGCAGAATGTTTTTCTACTGAGGTAGCAGCTGCCATTTATGGGTAGAGTCTTATTCTCTTATGCAGTTGTGAAAGAGCAAGTGTATACACAATAGGGATATGCCACTTATATTTTTAGGGTGCGTGTGTGTGTGATTTCAACTCCCCAAATTATCCAAGAATTCTCCATAAAAAATTCTGGGAGTTCCAGCCCACTGACCCATAGCTATTGTCACCTACGTTTTGCTTCATGGCTGCATAGCCTAACTCCAACCTTGCTTTCTGTTGTGAATGTACAAAGGACGCTGCCTTGGTGCTTCCTGGGAGTGGTACTATTTTGGGAGGAACCCTCTATAGTGTCTAAAGGGCAGTGAGACTACCACTCCCAGGAACCACCATGGCAGCTTCCTATTTTATACATTCATGAGAGGAAGTAAGCCCTGCTCCAAATGAGCAAAATAGAGGTGTCAGCAGGTATGGGTCAGTAGGCTGGAACTCCTGGAATTCTGCCTGCGGGATTCTAAGATAATTCTGAGAGTTGGTGTCCAGAAAAGCCAAATGGCACACCCTCAATATTACCATTTTCTCAGGCTTTCTGTCTCCTGCCAGGTCTTCCAATATAGTAGCACAATTGATCATATATATGTGAAGGAAACTGCTTGCATGGCTGGTCTTAACGTTCACAGCTTTTCTTCAATTGGATTCTCATCCATAAGTTTCAGTACTTACGGTTTCAAAAAATGTACTTATTTATAGGTAGAACCAGTTACCTCAGGAATTGGTGAGTGCTCCAACACTGGAGGCATTCTAGAAAAACTTAGATAATCACCTGGCAGATATGTTTCGATTGTATTTCTGTACTGAGCAGGGGGTGGATCTGATGGCCTTGTAGGCCCCTTCCAACTTCACTTTTCTATGATTCTGTGATAAGGCCTACAACAGTAATTGGCAGATTTTCTGAGGCTTTTTCAGCTGTTTAACCATGCCAGTGAATCAAATGAGAAAATGTCATCTCACTCTCTCCTCCATTAACTAGACAATTTAAAACACACACTACAGTCCAGGTTTTCTAATGCTGCTCTTGTGCACACCCTTAACCTGGGAGTATTACAGCAAAGTCTTTGACTGTGTGGATCATGAAAACTAATGGATCATTCTAAAAGAACTCATCTTTTGATGAGTAACCAATATGGTTTCTGAAAGGGAAAGGTATGAGATAGGGGTATATTTTATCTCCCTGTCTGTTCCATCTGTATGCAGAATATATCCTTTGGAAAGTTGGGTTAGATTCACATGAAGGAGTGAAAATTGGTGGAAGAAATATTAATAATTTAAGAGATGCAGATGGCATCATAGTACTGGCAAAAAGAAGCAATGACTGGAAATGTTAGGATTCATGATTAAGGGAGAAAAAAGAAAGTGCGAAGTCAGAACAGCAGTTGCATATTAAGAAGAAAAAAATGTATCTTAAGAATTAATATAGAACTGTAATTTTGACAATGAAAAATTGCAATTGTTACAAGATTTTCAAGACCTTGGTTCAATTATCAGTGAAACCAGGACCACAGCCAAAGAATCACAAGAAGACTGAGACTTGGAAGGGCAACCTGAAGGAACCAGAAAAGATCCCCAAGTATAACAATGCATCACTTAAGATCAAGGCCAACATCATCCATGCTAAGTTATTCGTAATCACTATATATAGATGTGAAAGCAAGACAGTGGAGAAAGCCAACAGAGAAAAAACTTATTCATTTGAAATGTAATGTGGAAGCAAACTTTCTTCAATGTCTTGCTTTCACATCTAGATGTAGAGAATAACTTATAACTTAGCATGATCTTGGCCTTGATCTTCACTGATGCAGTTTTACACTTGCATTGCTATATAGATACAGTATATTACCAGAAAGACAAATACGTGAGTGCAAGATCAAATTAATTCTGAACTCTCGCTAGAAACAAAAATGATTAAACAGAGGCTATCATACTTTTGACAGATCAGAAGACAATGCTGACCAATAATAATAATAATGATGATGATGATGATGATGATGATGATGATGATGATGATGATGATGATGATGATGATGATGATGATGATGTTAAAAAATGTTGACTGTAGCAGGAAAAGAAAGATATTAGAGGTGGATTTATGGAATGAAGGAAGCCCTGGCTTTGAGTTTCCAAGAGCTGAGCTGAGCTATTAGAGCTTTTGGAGGTCACTGATGTATAGAGCCACTATAGGTTAGAACTGACTTGACACCACAGATCAACACTAAATTCCACAGTCTATTTGTACTCCCACCTAGAGCATACCCACTGAATCAACTGCTAAGTTGGTGAGTCTACACTTACATCAATCTCACTTGATTCTATGGGTGTACCCTACATGGAAATACTAATTCAATTTAGGCCAATGTGACTTCGGGGCTTTCCTAAGCAAGACTGTGTTGTAAACCTCCCATAGCTAGTTAGAGTCTGGGCATATTCGTGAAAGAAATCTACTAGATTTACATCTGAACTATAAAGAATTGAAAACTATTTTGCTTAGGAAGTATTTTTTTTAAAAAAAGGAAACAGTTTGTGCATTCCTTTTTCATGCTTCCAATATAAGAGCCACACACGCACACCTCATTGAAAAAGAACATGCATTACTTTCACAGTGATTTGTACATGCTGTAGCATGCTGAAATGTGACATATTACACTAGAAATAGAAAAAGATAAATGCATGCAAATGACATTTCTTTGGGTGTTGATTTCAGGTGAACATCTGAAGTTGCTGTCAAAATAACTGTTTTAATTACAACATGCCCAGAAAGCCCCACTGTAAGAGAGCTGCATAATAAATCCTGATTGGGGGAAAAATGGTCTGTGCCTTTTGTTTTACAAGACGAAAATTCAATAATCTATCCTTAACAGAGACATAAATTCACATTCCAGTTCTGAATTTAAGCAGACACTTGCTGACTTAAATGAGAAATGGCCAGAAGAGAGCTGTAATGTATCCTATAACAAGGAATTTCTCAGTTGATTAAATATTTTCTTACAAGTTAGCAAACTGGGTAGACAGGAAGAGAAAAGGCTTTGAGGGATTAGGAGTACTAATTAAATTAGCAAATAGAAAGTAGAGGAACTCCCCTAAGATAAATGACAGCTTAGATCATATTATTGTGATGCAAATCCCTGGCTATCATTATTAGCCTTCTACCTTCCAGTTTTAAAGTGTCTCATATATATTTACAGGGTAACATATTTTTGCTGCAAGCCACACTTGGTGTTAGTTCCACTGCTTTCTGGGTTGACTTAAGCCCCCCTCTCCCTAGCTGAAGGGACATTTTACCTTTTCATATATAGGTAGGTTTGATAAAGCTTTTAATAAGTCTGCTGTCCTAAAATCCCCAATCTTCCTTCATGGCCAAATACCAGCAACAATTAAGTGAATAAATATGATACTATTTGCCAGCCTGGTGTACAGTACAGTATTTGTTTCATTTTTTCTATTAGGTAAATAACAGATGAATTGTTCCAATTTGTAGGATTTAGGTTAGGTGCATTACATTACTGTTTCCAAAGAGTCCTATACATTCCTCTTGAAACCTCTTGGGGCACAATTATCCATTTTTTAAATTATGGAGGTGGCTGCACTTTGTGGGGCCTCAGAACAGACTTTGTCCAGAAAAGGCATTTCTGGTTTTGGAAAAGGAAGTATGTGCAATCAACTGAGGTCTATGACTGAAGACCTTCTACAGCCACCCTGTCCCTTGAAGGTGCCTTTCCTTATATGGGGTCAGTAATTCCTTGAACAACAAACCAGCAAGTGTTGTTTTTTCCTATATATACCTCTGAATACCTCTGAAAATATATTATGGTCCCTGTACCCTAGAGCTCGCCTGAATATGGGTATCTTGCAACACATGAGTAGCTTATTAAGGGGCAATGACACTGGGGGAAAATGTAGGAAATGCTCTGGGATTGGGATGGGCTGGTTCACATTTTTCCCTTTAACCATGATGCAAAAGAAAAGACAAAATGGCCTGAAGTTTTCTCCACCCCCTGTCCATAGTTCCCTTGTGCCCATGCCTCTTGCAGGGCTACATTAGAAGTGCAAACAAGCTGCAGACAGGGCTTTCCTTCTCTCTTCCCACCCGATCACTTAATGCAAAGAGACTCAAGGAAGCATGAATTCCCTGGTGTGATTTCACTGTGAGTTAACTGGCATTTCTCTCACTGTGTAGTTGCACACAGTCTTTATAAAGGAAATGACAATGATATAGAAATATTCTGGGGTGGAGATACATCTTTTCTTTATAAGGAGTTCATGGTTAGTGTCCCCCTAATTAGGTTTTTTTGGGAATATTAAAGTTTGGAAAGAAAGAAATGGTGCTAAATATTGTTTTCTTCCACAATAACTGTAAAACACAGTTTATCTCCTGACAAATAGTGTGTTCTATATCTATGCAGACCATAATTTAGATCACTGCAATCTAGATGTAATCTTATTGGATGAATTTCAATATGTCTTTGGATGAAGATAATCCTTTTTTCATTTTTAGGAAGTTAGATCACTGGTTCTTAACCTTGGGTTACTCAGGAGTTTTGGACTGCAACTCCCAGAAGCCTTCACCACCAGCCGTGCTGACTGGGGTTTCTGGGAGTTGCAGTTCAAAAGCATCTGAGTAACAAAGGTTAAGAACCACTGAGTTAGATTACAATTTCATGTTTTTTGCAGTATTTATTTATTCCCCACCTTTCTCCTTGAAAAGGCCAAGGTGGTTTACATCATTGAAAGGCAATATTTAAAATTTAGGACAATGAGCATACAATGGGGGCTAACATCATTAAAAGACAATATATAAAGCTATGAACAATGAGTATAAAGAGGAATCTTAAAAGGCAATATTAAAGCAAGGAACGATATGTATGCAAATATTAAAAAGAGAGAAAAAACAGTTGTCTATCATTGCCAGGTGTGTGTGTGAAAAACGTATTGGGGAAAAAAATTCTTTCCTTTTGTAGACACATCTCAGTCGTGAAGACAATTGGCTCTATCCTTATTTCCAAATTAATCTTTCTAAATTGCACTGAATTACTGTCAGAATATTGATTGAAAACCATTTTCTTCTTCACATTCCACGCCTTCCAACTGAGACTTTATTTATGAAATTCTTACGCTGATCAGGTTATTTTGTTTGCACCTTTTATCTGGAACTGCAGATGCCTTGCTGCCATTAAAGCCTCTCTGAACTTTTGACAGTTCTTTGATATGCAAGGAAAAGATGGTGGTAAGAAGATAACCTCTTTGAGTGATTGGGGGGGGGGGACCGTTTGATTTGCACATTTCTTTCTCCCACACACACATACACACAGAGACATCTTTCTAGTAATCAACAATGAAAAGTATATAAATAAATTATTCCTTAAACAATATGCCAGTTTTCATCTGTAAGCAAGAGTGGGTTGCTTGACAATTGTTTCAATACTGCACAAGACAAATGTAAAGGCCCAAGTCCCGTTGGGATACAGGATGTGTGTAAAGGCTGCTTTTCCTTTACACATGGTTGGTTGCCATCTCTCACAGCACTATTTTCCAGAGCTAAAGAATACAATGGCCAGAGAGCAGATCAAACAGCTCTTAGTGCTGCCTAAAATATCCACAGTATGGTAGAGTGGCTGGAAAGTACTGTATATAATTTAAGATGGGGAGGACAACTTGGAGCCCTCCAGATTTGGACTGAACTTCTGTTGCCCATTGATTCAGATTAGTTTAACCTATCTATATCCTGTTAGTTAAAACTTGAATTAATCCCTTCCTCTTTCCTTTTGTTGCCAGATCGTTTCCTCTCATTTGGGAACTAGTCTTGTTTTGTATTGTTTTGTTCAGCCCATTCCAGATCTGTTATCCCATTCTGTTCCTTCCTCTTGAACAAGCCAGGCATATAGGGATGTGTACAATTAGAACTTTCCTAGCATCAGCTTTGGTGTCATGTATTGGAGTGTCCTCAATAGGAGGCAGAACCATCTCTTACTCTTTCTCTAAAGGAGTGGGTAGGTGTAGGAGTGTTGTTCCCAACACAGTTGCCTCTCACCCTCTTTTCATGCATGGTGGGATCAGGGTAACAGGCTCTCTTACTCTGCAAGAAAAAAAGCAGCTAATGGTTCTAAACTTCCCTTCAAACTTGGCAGACTTTTCTCCATGTTAAGAAGAAACCAGCACTCCGTTTTTCACGAAATGGAAACTTCCACTAACAAATCGGGCAACATCAAGGGACAGACAGAGAGAAGGGGTGCAGACAGAGTGGAGAATGGGGATGGCATGAGAGGAAAGGAAGTGGATGAGGTGGGAGGAGAAAGAGAAGGAATGTGTTATGTGGAAACTTAACACAGAAGTACAGTAACTGGATTACATTCAAGGAGAAATTAAAACAGGCATGGTAGCTTGGAGTGAATAATCTCAAATTTATGAGGGAAAAGAAACACAGTTCCAACCCACATCAATCCAAGCCACTTGCCTGGTCTGGATGAGCCGTAAGATTAATAACCAGAAGCCTGCTTTCTGGTTAATGGTTTTCTAATCCAAATCTAGCTAAATACTTGTGTTTTTTTTTTTGTCTTTATAAACATTAACACAACAGTAACAAAATAAAAATAAAACCCGGAGCTGTTTACAGGATCAGTCTTTATTATAGAGACAAAAATATGACCAATCTATTAAACATCCATAATACTAAACATCTAAGGTGGTGGTGGTGGTGGTGGGGGACTGACAATTGACTGACAATTCTTAGGACTCTAAGCTAAATAATAATGGAGTCCAGTGCTTCCCCAACCTCATAGGTAGATATACTGGCATCTATGGGAAACACCAAAGCAGAAGACAATCAAAAAGTTGCATTTCTGTACAGTGGACCCTTGACTTACGGAATTAATCCGTATTGGAACGGTGGCTGCAGGTCAAAAAGTCTGTAGGTCAAGTCTCCATTGACCTACAATGCATTGAAAACTGATTAATCCCGTAACAGGCCGTTTTTGTTCCAATTTGTTTTTTTTCTGGTCTGTAAGTCAATTCTCAGGCTGCAAGTCAAACCTAAATTTTGTGGCCAGAGAAGTCTGTAACTCAAAAAGTCTGTAAGTCAAGCCGTCTGTAAGTCAAGGGTCCACTGTATTGTTTGCTACACTGACATAACTTTGGGGCAACCAGGCTATGTGTGTGTCTCTGTGTGGGCAAATGATGCAATTCATATTGCACCTCCATGAAGGAAAGACCCTCTTTCTCAACCCTTCTGTGTAATATTGTCTCCTGCCACATTGCTAACTAGAATCTCCTACTTAGATGAGTCTTTTTAGACCAGGCTACAACCAGGCAGAGCTCACCATGATCACATCTGCCCCACAGCCCAGAAAATTTCCAGCTGGCCTTGCCCTCAGCCAACTTCTTACAGGCCTCTAGATTTCTCTGCCTTCTATTTAGAAATGTCAAATTTATATTTGCTTAATTCCATACGTTGGAAGAAAGAGAAAGGAAGGCTGCAGGATTTTATCAAATAGATAGCGAAATGCTTATTCTTCATGTTTGTGCAATAAAAGCAAACAAACGAATTAATATTGAAAAGAGATTTCATGTCTCTTCTGAGTTCCTTTGTCAGTGACGTTGTGGTGTGATACATCTTTAACATGTGTTTTGAGCAAGACATTTATTTTTAAAAGCTGTTATTAGCAGAGCACATCAAATAAAGTACTATGGAAAAATCTGTTATTTTATAGTGCACAGTAGAGGGCATAATGTCAAACCACAATCTCTTTTTATTGCTCTTCTACTTGAAAATTAATATAATCATTGCCTAGAAGCATAACTTGAACTCTACAAAATAACATGCTTGGAAGCAGAATAGAATTAAAGTACAAAAAAGCATTTGTTTTCATCTTGTTTTTAAAAAATGTAAAAAGCAGTTCTCAGAATCATGGAATAATGGAGTTGGAGGGGGCCTAATAAAGCATCAAATCCAACCCGCTGTTAAATGCAGGAATCCAAGTCATATAATTATTGAATCATGGAGATGGAAAGGGCCTATAAAATCATTGAGTCCATTGCCCTGCTCAATGGAAAGTATATCTGAACGATGGTTATTTAAGGGTACAGCTAAACTTGCAGCAGGGAGCAAGCTAATGTAGGACACTTGGGAATGGTCAGGCTTGACTAGAACAATCTAATAAAACCTAACTGTTCACATGGAGATGGTTTCTGCCAATATTATGAAGTTGCTTAATAAGCAAACTGGTTTGAAGTTGACTCAGCCTTGCAAGGCTGGTAAATTGAGTACCCAGCCTGCTGTGTTTGGGGAGGGGAGAAGGCACAATGTATAGCCTATATAATTAAAATTGTAAACTTCCCAGAGAATGCTTTAAGTACTTTGGGGTGGTATATAAGCAATACACTTTGCTTTGCTTTCTTAAATGGCTGGTCAATAAATTGCCTGCAGCCAAAGTCACTGCCATAAATTTGACTACAGGTGGTTTCTTGACTGGTCTTTTAAGATGAGGCAAAGAATTTTCTTTAAAAATAACATTACATCATTTACAATGATGTAAATGCATTGGCAATAGTGTACATACAGTCAAAAGAATTATTTTAATTTGCCTTACTTTCTGTCAAGCAGGAGAATTGATTTATTTACTAATATCTTATAATGAAGGGGCTTAATATTGGCAAATTGAAAGAGGACGGCTTGCTTTGGACCAGTTCCAGAGATCATACCTGATGGGACCAATCCAAGACACAGCAATCCTAACCATACCTGAAAAGTAGAAACCTCTTGACGGTAGCCAGTATCGTGTGAGTAAGAATGCTCTGGGGTGGGCTGGTGCACTCTAGCAAAGATGTTGTCTGGACACTATCCTTAAGAGCACACAAACCTATCAGTGCAGTGCTTCGAACTGTGGGCTAAACAGACCATGTAGTCAGCCTCTAATGGTCTCTTGAATGCCTCCAGTGTTGCAGCGCTTAGCTCCTCCAGAGATAATTGACCCACTGTCATACTGCTCTAACATATAGGATATTCAACCAAAATCTAGCATCCTGTAATCTGAACCCATTATTGCCTGTCCAGCACTCTAGAATGATTAAGAACAGATCCTGCCCTTCCTCTGACATTTCAAGTGTTTGAAAAGTGCTGTTGTACTTCCCCCACCCCCAGTCTTCTTTTCTCAAGGCTAAACATGCTCAATTCTTTCAGTCTTTCCAGTCCCTTGATCATCCTTGTTGCCCTCCTCTGGACTTATTCCAGCTTGTCTACATTATTCCAAATTGTGGTTCCCAAAACTGGACACAGTGCTCAAGATGAGGCCAAACTAGTGCTGAATAGAGGGAGACTAGCACCTCGTGGGATTTGAAAACTATACTTCTATTAATGCAGCCTAAAATAGCATTTGCGTTTTTTACAGCTGTATCACACTGATGGCTCATATTCAGCTCGTGGTCTACAATAATTCCAAGATCCCTCTTGCATTACTGAGCCAATATTGTAATCATACATTTTGTTTCTTTTTTTAAGGTGTAGACCTTTATTATCCCTGCTAAATTTTATTTTGTCATTTTCAACCCACTGCTCAAGCCTGTCAGGATCTTTTTGAATTTTGTTCCTTTCTTCCAAGGTATTAGCTATTCCACCCAATTCCATGTCATACACACATTTATTAATCATTCCCTACATGAACTCCCATATTAATGACTCGTCCACGTTATTAATAAAAATGTTGAATAGCACCGGACCCAGGCCTGACCCTTGAGATACCCCACTTATAGCCCTCATGTACTTCTTGCAAGCAGGCTTAGAATTGTGTTGTAGTAGATGAACTTTAACAGAATACCTCACGAATATTTCTTAATACATGCTCCCCACCTTAGAGTTCAAATCGTTCTAAACAATCTTGCTAGACGTAATATATTGAGTTAGGGCTGATGATGCCCTTAACTATGTTGAGGTGGTGGCATCAGGCCGTAAGTGCAGGGGCAGCAAAACTGGAGCTGCTTCCTCACACCTCTACTGCTTACGTCACTTCTTGGCTGAGACAAGGAAGAAGAAAAGGCAGGCCACCAGAGGCACACTCTCCTGATGCCATTGAAGAAGAAGAAGAAGAAGAAGAAGAAGAAGAAGAAGAAGAAGAAGAAGAAGAAGAAGAAGAAGAAGAAGAAGAAGAAGAAGAAGAAGAAGAAGCAGCAGAAGAAGAAGAAGAAGAAGAAGAAGAAGAAGCAGCCTCTATTGTACCAGAATAGCCCTAGCCACTCCATGGTGTCAAAGGAACAATGAATAAAAGAAATAAGTAAAAATAAAAATATCTGTGATATCGAAAACCTGGCTTACCTATGGAGCCACAGTAGAGTACAAAGGGCCCTTCTGAGTAATTGCTCTTTCCACGTCTCTTCAGCAGTGTCCCAAGTGCACTTGTTGCCACTGTCTTTCTCACCACTGCTGTCATCTGTCTCCTCTTAGTGAGTGTTTCCAGTCATTTTGGGAGATGGCGGGTGGCCATCCCTTCTCTTCTCACTTCAGGAGATGGGAGTGCTTGTGCTACAACTGCCTCAGGTTGGGATATCATAATAAGCCAGATTTTTAAAATACTCTTCTGGTGTACTATAAGCAACCAAGCATGTCGATTAGTGTGTTAGTGCACATTGTTCAGTCACTGGTCATGTGGCTCTTCCTGCCTAGACAAGTCGGGGATGATCTATGCTTGGTCTCTTCAACATGAGATCCAAACTGGAACCTCCATTCTTCCAATTAAGCAGACTTGTAAGCCAAGAAACAGCCCTGACCTATGACTCTGATCAAGGTTCCCTCCAAAGTGCATGGACTGCATGAGTACAAAGTGCGGCACCTCCTCCTCTATGCACCCACAACGGGTATTTCCAGCCCCTCTGGTTCCAGTCAAGGCAGAAGCCCATGTAGGGGGTGCAGTTCCACCCAGCAGGGCTGAAAATTAGAGGGAATGTGGACTCTGGCCCATTAGAAGAGGAGCCATTTTGAATTCCTGGTTTGAGCATCTTTCTAAATCAGGAGGTGTGTAACCTGTAGCTTCCAGATATTGCTGGATTACAACTCCCAGCTCTTCTTGCCATTGACTATCTTGGCTAAAGCTGATGGGAGTTACACTCCACCAACTTCTGTAGGACCACATTTTTGTTTGCAAAACAAAACTAGATGGAGATTCTGTGCCTTGTTAAACCACTTCTGGAGAATACAAGTGGGAGTGATTGTGCCACACACACACCAGTACACATGCCTCCTTGATTAAAACAAAGTCTAGGGTTACCATGCTGTGAGACCTGGGCCATTCTCTTCCTACACTGAGCAGTATAATAGCCTGTTCTTACAACTACTCTGAGCATGACAAACAGGTAGGTAGTCTAAATAATTCACAAAGAGCATAAATTGCTGTTTGGAATGCTACTGCACTGCTTGAAAAGAACAGTTTCAGCACTTATCTCCTGTTTGTCGAGGTCAATTGGGGCTTCAGAAAATGAAACAGCCAACAGTAAATGGAGTGGCCATATAAAGCAGCTATAACCTGCTAACCTTTAGCTTCACAGAATATAAAATGACATCCAAAAAGTATCTATCATGCAAAAAAACAAAGTAAAACAAAACAAACCCCAAAACAAAACACAATGACATCTGACACTACATTATTTGGCTTATGCATTTTAAGAAAACCCCAACAATTTTTCATATGTACTAACTGACCTCAATCTTGTTCAGTTTCCCCTTATATTTATTTTACCTTGAGACCAGTGAAGTGAAAAGTTCCACAAAGTAATGACTTCTGTAGATGGCAATCAAGGCAGACTCATAGAAGCCAATCCCCCCCCCCACTCATGACATTTGCGCATTCCACTCTGACTCAAAGAGAAAACATGAAACTGCTTGCTTCATCTGTAATTAAACAAGTGGTGCTTATCTCTTCTCAGATAAACAGCTGGGATACAATGCAGGTTTTCACAGGATGGATACTTCAGTGTATTTTGAACTGTTCTGACTAAATGCTATGAATATGATTCATTGGGGAGTTATTTTGCACAGCATCCCTTAATTTCTATTGAACATAACGCATCGTGACAAAAAGTTCCCTCTGTTTGGGCAATATAATCCCTTGCCCCAGGAAAATTAATATGATGCTAGAGATTTTGTCACTGAAGACCAACATCAAGATAATCAATAATATGATATTCCAAATTACTGTGTAAGGATGTGAAAGCTGAATGATTAAAAAAAAAAGCCAATGGTGGAGGTTTAATTCAAAACATGGTGTTGGAGAACAGTTCTATGGCACCTACAGACCACCAGGAAAACAAATAATTGGCTGCTAGATCAAATCAAGTTTCATCTCTCTGGAGAAGTGAAAATGAGTAGCCTGATCTACAAGACTTGATTCATAGTGTCAGAATGATGGAAACCTTACCATTTCCACCTAGTAACAGAAGGTGATTGGCTGGAAGAATGCAGGTGGTGAGCCAATCACGAAGAGCCTGCAGGAGGTAGAGTGAAGAACAGATGAAAAGAATGAGTGAGAGTTAAACTGTATTTTTAGGAAGGAGGTTGTATTTTTTTAAGAGTGGGCTGGAACTTGAAAGAATTACTTTGTATCTGGGAAAAAGGAGGTTGGATGTTTGAGAGCTAGCATGTAACTCAGTGTAAACCTAAGCTGTACTCTGTTTAGTTTCACCAGCTATTACGTTATAATAAAGATCATCTTACATGTTTCATTATCAAAACCGCTTGGGATCATGCATTTTGGGCTAAAGGAAAGCCTATTAAAAATACGGGCAGTTTAAATGTGATTAGCCTGGGTGAAGGTTGGTTACAGTCAGCATCACTTGAAAGCAATTTTGACTGCACATAACTGCAACACTGATCTTAAGTAAGTTGCATAGCTGGCCATAAAAAGGGGAGAGAAAAAACCGCTCACTGACCACTCCAGTGGCTGGTTGGGCTTATGGATACTCCAGCCAAAAGCTTCCAAACAATTTTCAGTTGAGGACAGTTCTTCTGCAGTAATACTGATGCTATTTGCTAGCATTGGAATTTAGTATTTCATGACTTCTTTTTAAAGGAAAATGTAAAGCAATATTTTAAGCAGCTCCCCTCATTTTATCAGTGTTGCAAACGAAGCAAGTTGCACCCACACTTGCACAAGTGACTAAGTACCTCTGGCAGATGCTTCCCTGGTTTGTTTCCTTTTTTGTATTGTGTACTCTGCGGCTACTTTATCAATGGGCTGTTGATCGTATCTTTGGGTTTCACTCCACTTCTTCCCACGCTCTCTCGCTGCCTCATGCAGCCAATGACAGTAGTCTTCATCTTTTTCTCCTTGTAAGGTGTTTCTGATTAAAAAACCTTCTCACTACAGCTGAGAGTGAAGAAAACCAATTTCCAAACAAACGAATCATTTCTGAAGTCCCAATTGACCCCGACAAACTAAGGGGGCGGGAGAGAGAACCAACACCTCCTCATTGTGTTACAGACACAACTTCGGTATTGTTCAACTAAGAAGCTATCATAGATGCTCTTTTCACGTGTTACTCTGACTCTTGTTACCTTGCCCTCCGTATCCCGTTCTGATTAATTTCAACGACTGCTTTGAAAGAAGTGGCCACGCGGGTCAGCTTCGGTGCGTGGAACAAAAACGAACGCAACATTAATGTGCCGCTTTTAAGCCTCGCAGCTATATTTCAGGGCGAGCATTCGTGGACTACTGTGCACTCCAGTTCTTTAGGCACGGACACGAGTCTGTCTAGGCGGGGAACCGGACTGTAATGCATGAAAGCACATCTTAACAGAAAATGTTAGTATTTAAGGTGTCACAGCCGAGTATTTGCAAGCGCAACAGTTCTCCTTTCCTGCTACCGTGTAATAAACTCGCCGCTTTCCCCAGACTTCTGCTCCGGTGGGGGAGAAAGCGGACGGTTCTTCCTCCTTCGCGTCAGCGCTACTTTTGCGCATGTGCGCCTACTTTTTAAAGTGCACAAAACTGGTCTTCCCCCCTGTTTCATTTTCCCAGGGAGCGTGCATTCCAGGGAGCATGCGCTCATCTTGCCTTTTAAACTCTTTTGAAAAGGCTCCGGGGGGGGGGCGGGAGCTCTTCGGTGACGCAATCGCCCATAGGCTGTTCCTCCGCGGAGCGCGCGTCGGGCTGTGACTGGCTGGGAGTTCCGTCCGTGTGGGGGAGGGACGCGCTCGGAGGTGGGTGAAAGGCGTGGGGGGGGGGGAAAGCTGCTGGGAGGAAGGTGCCGGCGGAGGCGGGAGGGAGACCGACCACGGGGGAGGGGGAACTCTCTGTCTGCCTGCTGGGGAGGCAAGGGCCTCTTATGTGAGCGGCCGGGTAAGTACTGTATGGAGGGCATAGGCTATGTAGGGAGAAGGGAGCACCCAAGGCTGCATGGTTAGAAGAGAAGTGTCTTTGAGTTAACTTGAGCTCCCTCCTGAACAGAAATCATGTGTGTGGGTGGCCAAACTGGGATTACTGGATGGTGAAGAAAAGGAACTCGGCACGTGTTTGGGGCACTCATTCTTTATACTTTATATGTTCCTGACTTCTGCTGGGCAGTGACACAGATGAAACACCCCCCCACACACATTTTCTGGATTGAGAAGTTAATTGTTGATTAATTTTAACTGGGGTGTGTGTGTGCCGTGTTGCTTTTGAGAAGATGTGGATAGATTGGAAGCGTTTCCCTTCATCCGCCTTTTACATCTCGTGCAGTAAGTGCAGTGCCTTGGATATTAGCGTGGTAACACCCTGGCATTGATTGTCTTCAGGGGTCATGAATTCACATGAGAGTCAGAAAATCTGTTCCAATAACCCATCAAAGTGTGCAGGGAAGCAAGGCATTTCTGTGGGCTATCAAACGTGGTGTGGATTTCTGTAGGCTGGGGCTGGTGTTCATTTGCTAAGCTTAGATACTAATAATAGACAATATAAGAAGGAAAGACCAACTGATATGCAGGATTCCTTATTTTTATGGGAATTCTTCTGCATCCTGCAGTTGTAGTTGTTTTAACAAGAGCACAGGAACAGAAGGCCAGGGATGTATGTTCTGAGAACTGATGAAAAAACATGTGGAAAGCCAAAGCTTCTTCACCTCCAAAGTTGACTGTGACTCATGCTTATTCTACTGGTTGCTCTGGAGTAGTAGATAACACTTGGAAGTTGAAGCATTTTCCACACCTGGGCTTCTGGAATTGGGAGCAGTGGTGCTGCAGTGAAAAATTTCTGTGGTGGGGAGGGCTGGGTCTACATCAGCACTCTGTTGCCTGTAGAAATGTCCCATTGAGCATGTAGTTTTCTGGCCTTTCTTCTTGTTTGTCCACTTCAGACCAGCCTTCAGAAGCCTGCATTGGAGGAGTTGTGATCCCAAAAGGTTTAGAAGTCATCAGAGTGGGGAGATTGCTTTACATCTTGAGGAGGCCACTGGCTCTTATCTCTGAACTGCAACTTTTTTTACCTGGATGGCCATATAAGGTTAAAAAAAGTACTGTAAACTAATTTAAAAGTTCCTAATCAGCATCTCTCGGATGTCATTCTGTGCCTTTCAAAGGGCATATTTCCATCAGTAAAAAAAGGTTTCTGCATATTCGGGTGTTTGCATTCAAATACTAATCTACCATATAGATTTTTTCAAATAGGGAAGTCTGTCTCTCTGCCCCTTTGTTGCACTTGTTACATTGTCACAAAATGAGTTCTCACTTATAACCTAAAAGTGCTTAGGCCAGACTGCCCCTCTTAATTGGCTACAGAACAAGAGTAGAAATTCTGGGAGAACTTGAAACAACTTTTGTGCACATGTGTACATATTGCTTTAGATGCTCTATTGTAATACATTCAGATGTATAAGGAGTTTCTATTTCTTAGCCTCTGGTTTAGAGGGGGGGCAGTACGCAAGTAGCTAAGCTCTTGTTAAGACTTACATAGGAGTAAATGTGTTGCTTTTCCAGGATCTGTTTCACAGACTGCTTAATGATTAATATACTCATTCCTGTTTATTAACTTAGAAATACATACAATTCTAGTGTTCACTCTTCTGCTAGAAAGGTAATTGAATAAAGCCGTGTCTTGGACATGTCGTGGTCTAATGAAGAGAGAATGTTTCTCAAGGTTGATTTTGATTTTTGCATCTTATAGTTATTTTACATTTGTTTTAAAGTGTTTTTAACTGTTTCAGTACTGCTGTATGTTTAATTTTTATTGCAATAATTTATTGCTTTTTTAGTTGGTTTCTCTTTAATAATCTGCTTGAGTTCCTTCGCAGGGAGAAAGGCAGCATAAAAATCTCTCAATGCTTTATATATTAGTTCTAGGTAATAAAAACCAAAATATCACAGTAACTGATTTTAAGTTCAGAACTTTGCTTGCAGAATTATTTTTTAAAATAATTTTATTTTGCTCATTTATAACTTATTTGTAAGTTTAAATTTGGCATTGAAATGCAGAGTATAAACTTTGAAGCACATCAGGCAAAAATAAAATAAGAAATAGAGAAGGCAAAATGTTGTGGCACTTTAAAAACTAGCTGCTATATCTTAATGTGAGCTTTTGTGGACAAATCCAATTCCTTAGATATTTTAAAACAGCTTCTCTAATGGAATCCTTACTAATTTCAGATGGACTGTGTGGTAGACTCGTCACTGCCGAGAATGGAAACAACTGTTCCCTTGATGTTTTTGGCCTAGATTCTCACTGGCCCTAGCTAGAATAGGGATCAGGGAGTTGCTGACCAAAACAAACAAACAAACAAACAAACAAACAAACAAACAAAAAACCTGGAGGATCACAAATGCCCATTCCTGTATTTTTGAAGTATTAATAAGAAAATCAGAGGAAGTATAATTCTCAGAGAACAACAACAAAAAGGATAGTTAGGTCTCTTCATGGCCAGTGACTATGCTGGTTAGGGTGCTATGGCAGTTGTGGTCTAAAAATGACAGAGGCCAGCTGGGAAGCAAGCAGCCGAAGCACCCTGGCCAGGCTCAAGCCTCCCAACACTGGGCCACCGCTGTGTCTGCCGCACCCGGGAGGCCAGCGGCCAAAGCACCCCAGCCAGGCTCAAGCCTCTCAACGCTGGGCTACTCCTGCCACTGCTGCACCCCTTTCCCGAACCATTTGGGTGAAAGAGCTAGAAAGAAGCAGCCTCTTTGCCACCAACAGTTTGAATTTCCCACCCTTCTGCCCTGCCTTTTTTTGTCTGTAGGTCAAAGCTCCGTTCGCAAGTCAAAACAAAATTTTGCAAACGGAGCTGTTCATAAGTCAAAATGTTTGTAGGTCAAGGCATTCATAAGTCAAGGCACCACTGTATAATAAATTCTCCATATTTGAAGTGTAATAGATACTTAACCAAAATTTGAATAATCTCAAACAAGCTACAGTTTGTATTAAAGATAGTCTGGACTCCAGACAGAGCACTGAGTAGGGCACACATCTTGGTAATCCTAATGCTCTGCGTAAGGAGGAGGATTGTAGCTGTTCAGTCGATCAATCCATAGTACTTTCCCAAACTGGGAAACCATAGACGGCTTGTGGAATAATTTTGGACTTGAAAACTTGCAATGCTGCTGGGACAAACTGATTTCCTGAATTGTAATAAAAACGCTGAATAGATAGCCACACTTAAAGCCATTTTTCGATGGAGGATCTAAGAGTGCTTATGATGAAAAAGAACACATAAGTATTTATACTGTTTAACCTGTTCTATGTGATTTCCATTGACATTGTTTCCACGTTTTGGCAAAAATCAGTATTTTTTATTTATTATAATTTAATTGCATTTTATTTTTGCTCAGATATTCTGCACATCCATTAATCAGGCATTTTAGGCCAGGGCGAGTGCAGAGGATGATGACTGCATCATCTACATAGAGTAATATCGGGTTGGGACGAGTTCCCAATTTGGGAGGGTAGACATTAAAGTTTGTCAAAAAAGGGTGCGAGATCATTCATAGAAAGGTAAGAGAGCCAGGATGCAGCCTTGTTTCACTGCCTTGTTAGTTGGGACCTGTTTGGTTACTTTCTCCCCTTCGAAAGAGTTTATGAGGAGAAGCAGTCTTTTATCAATGACCAAATTTTCCAGTTTGAAACTCCCTTTAAATCAAGGAAGGCCACATAAAGTTTGGCATTAGCATATTTTCATGCTTTATTAATAAGGTGCTAGAGTATCAAGCAATTGTCAGTTGTGGACTTGCCTTTCTTAAAACCAGCTTGCTTAGGGCCAAGAATAGATTGATTGTCAGTCCAAGAGGTTAGTTTGTTTAATAGATATTTTGCATATAATTTCCCAATCACTCATAGTAAGCTAATTGGCCTATGATTTTCTGGGAGGGAGGTATCTTCTCTGTGAGAACTAGTGACAAATCAATTTTTTTCTGATTTCTCCATGCAATTATTTCCAGCAGGTTAAAATCAGTCCTGAGCAGTCCCTACTAATGATGTGTTAGAGGTTAATTTCAGTAACTGTTTCATGAGCAAAGATAATTGCTCTTCTAAAATAGTTCAGGTTTTCTCGTGGAGTGACTCACAGTTATCATATATTCCAAAGAAATGTGATTAAAAAAACTCTTGAGAATTTCAGCTGCATTGTTGTTGTTTTAACATTTAGAAACAATCCAGTTTCACTCTTTCCAGATGTCTTATGGGGTGAGGCAGGATACGGCCTCTGAACTGAAGAGTTTTCCTTGCTCCATTAAGGTAAGGTGGAAAAATACCCAGTTTTTTTTTTCCATAAGCTATTTGACATTCTTCATTTATGTACTTCGATGCATTTCTGTCACAAATCCTAACATCTGTTTATTGTAAATTTATACTGTAATTCAGTTTAGGGAGAACTGTGTCTCGTTAAACACTTCCTGCAGATTGTTTCATCCTTCCAGACATGGTGTGACCAATGTATGCCAGAGGCGCGAAGAACCCTCAAGTATTGTTGAAGTTTATAAGCAGGGATTCCACCCAACTTGTCTCATACCCCCAGCCCTAGACACACCTTCTATTGGGCTTTGCCGTGATCTTTGTTGACTGACAGACTTTAGCAAGCCATTGCTTAATGCAGTTGCCCAGACAACTGAATTCCCTTTAGCCAGGCCAACAGTGTTTCTGGCTAACCCCGGTTTCTCTTCCAGCACAGGAGAATGTACCATTTCTAAAGAAAGGCTTTACTTTAAACTGGCTAGGAGAGTGGTGTAGTTGAAAAGCAGTCTACAGATGTAGGAAATGAAGTAAAGTGACCTGTTGCTCTCTTCCAACTTTGTTGCAAATACTTCCACCCCTGCAGTGTTCTGCTGAAACAAGGGACTACAGTTTCAGTCTCAGTCCTTAAAAATGGATTATCACAGCAAACAAATTCCAGCTCCTTGCTTGGTTGTATTTTCTCTGAGCTACATAAAATCAGAGAACCATCATGATATAATGGATAGAGTGATGGACTAGAACTCTGGAGGTTTGGATTTAAATCCTCACTTGGCCACTAAAACTCAGGAAGGGGGCAATGGTAAAACCACCCCTTACACGTTTCGCATAACTTGAGAGCCCTATTAAGACTGCCAGAAATCAGATGTGATTTGACAACATGTAATGAAAATCTCAGTTTGTTTGTTCTTCCTTTTAAAGTCTTATTTGTCAAAGTTCTATTTTGTGCAGTTTCATGTGTGTTTCAAATGTGATGTCCTACTCCAGCTACAGTTTTGCTAGAGCAGAGCCAAGAAAGAGAAGAGTTATTGCATCTTGTTCACAGTACACACTTTTGGTGTGACTATGGCAGTGGTATTATATTAGCTGATTTCTTTCAGGATTCCTGGTGCCTTGGAACTTATGTCATGTTATCTCCAATGCTACCTCCACTGCCACTTGCTTTCCTATTCCATAGATTTTCTAACTAAGTAAAATTGTACCAGTGTACTTTCCAGCTTGTAAGGCAATTAAATCTAATGGCATGGATGCTTTTTAGGCTAGCAAAAAAGTAGAGAGAATAACTTTGTATTGGATGGCAGAAAATAATTTTCAGTGTTTTAATAGATGCTCCAAGAATCAGAGGATGCACTATTAGATGTGAGGCAGGGAAGCCTTTGTGCTGTTCTTGCACTATGTGTAATAGTTTGCACATGTAGGTAGGGCGAATTAGCCCCTTACCAGATATGTGAGTGACTCACAGGTTCCCAAAAAGGAGTCTGATTTTCCAACTGTTTCCTTTTTTAAAGTGTCTACGTTTAAGAGGGGAGGAAGGTTGACGCTGACTGAAATCCTGTTTGCTCAGCGATGTTGTATATAGGGCTGATGATGTTATCAGCCATGGTGATTTTAAAAAAAAATAATTTAAGAAGTCCAATCCTGCCCTGAAGGTCCTGAGGCTCCCATTGAATCCCCTTTATTATGGAGGTTGGGGACTGGAGGATGGGTTTATGTATGTGAGGTTATTTAATTTCCAAAAATCGTTGCTGCTGGTAAATTCACCCCAGTTTTTTTTAAATTGAAGGTTTCCCCCATCCTGTAGTCCCCCAACCCCATGGCTTCCCCACAGCATAAGGGATTCTGTGGTTGGACATTTTTAGTTCTGCAAAACCTCTGTGGCTCATGAGGTCCTTGGCCTTGCGCAGTATAGCTGTCCAAGCAGGATTTCAACCTACATACGTATATATGTATGAAATAAAAATCCTTTCCGTGCATGAAATCCATCTTGGGTCGGATTTCTGTTTAGAGCTTGGAAACCTAAATCTTCTGAGCTTTAGTCTCAAAATCCCCATCCAGTGTGGCCACTGCTAATTTTTTGCAGTGACATTCAGATCCTTGTAGGACTTTTGTTCTCTTCCAAACTGCCCTCTTGGAACTGGGCTCTTTTCTGATCTTACTGTTCATCCTCTATTGATCCTCCAAGCCAGTCTATTGCAGCAAAGAAAAAAAATTAGAGTCAACAGAACAATTGCAACACCGAGACAAAGGCATGAGTTACTGTCAAAGAGAACAGACCCATTTGATTGCTCATCATTTTTCTACTTCATTAAAAAAAGAGAGGAAGAAGTATTTGTGCTTCTGTGCCAGAAAGTTCTCTCTGTGTTGTAGAAATATTTTACTATTATTACTTATTAAATTTGTTTTGCTTTTTACTACAGAAAGCAGTTTCAGAGCAATGTAGAGCATGTACAGAGAGAAATCCATAATAGCAGTAAACAAAACTGGTATCAGGCCTAACTAACATAATAAATAGAAATGAATGCTAGAAAAACAGTCTAAAAATACAATATTCTATAAGGCACAAAATGCTACCCACTCACACAGCTTTGAATAAACACCTGTTGCTAAATTTATTTATTTATTTAATTTATTTATTCCATTTATACCCCGCCTATCTGGTCATATTGACCACTCTAGGCGGCTTACAACACAAAACACAAAATACAAAACCAATATATAAATAAAAAGGAATTTGTAAATATATATGTGCCTATAATTTTTTATAGGGAAGAATCCCATTCAGTTAGTGGAGGTTAATCATAGTTGGTTCTTCCTCCTTTGACCACGCTATTAGATATATCTGGGATTTGGGGCAAATTAAGTCACCTTTTTTTTAGTAACTTCAGGAGGTTTATCCACAAGGTCAGTCTAAGCTCCCCCCCCCCCAGTTTACTTAACTTGTTGCCTTCCACTGTGTTTTGGATATGGACTTCCATCAGCCTGTGGCCAGAGGTTAAGTGTCCTGGAATTGTACTTCAAATCATCTGGGGGGCACCATACTGAAAAACGGTGAATAAAATCCATTTTGAGCTTTCCCTAAGAATTTATGAGAAGAGACTCAGGGTATTCACAGAGAAAAATAGCTTGTGCTGTTGAACAGGCTTTCAAGTAGGTTTTGTCAGGATGAAATATGAAGTATGTATATTTGAACAGTCGCCTCAGGGGAAAAATGTGGAATATACATAAACAAGCCCTAACCAATTTAATGTAAAACTGCTGAATAATTTGTAGGCTCTCTTGAGCATGGAAAATGCAGTACATATATTTGTTACAAATGCATGTAATAAATATGTCCTTTCCCTGGTAGATTTCAATTTTTTTAATAGGCAAAGAGTCAAATTCCACATAAAACTGGTAATACAGAAAGAGTTTCATGAACAGTTTGAGAAAAGATATAGAATGAATCTTAAACACCTTGCTGAAAAGTATTGAGGCCTACCCCATTAAATAAAATTAGCATGCCAAGTGTTATATACAGTGGTATATACATTACTGCTGTACATATTCTTTAATACAGGTACATAAGGATAATAATGATTTCCTCATTTTAAAAAAACCCACACAGTTGTTATTATTCCTAAAGAAATTTTCTTCACTTACTTTACATGCAATGAAAATGGAGGAATAAGGGACTGAGAACATTGCGTTCTTGAAGGCTTTCACAGAAAGGATCTGATGGTTGTTGTGGGTTTTTCGGGCTCTTTGGCCATGTTCTGAAGGTTGTTCTTTCTGATGTTTCACCAGTCTCTGTGGCCGGCATCTTCAGAGGACTGGAGTAGGAACTCTAACTCGAGCATGGACAGAGTTCCTACTCCTGTCCTCTGAAGATGCCGGCCACAGAGACTGGTGAAACATCAGGAAGAACAACCTTCAGAACACGGCCAAAGAGCCCAAAAACCCCACAACAATCGACTGAGAACATTGCTTGGCTAGAAAAGAAGTGTTCACGTTGCACTTTAGCATTTGTGCCCTTCCTTTGGGGGAATGCTCAGTCTGTGTGGGAGTGGTTAATTGTGTGTATTAACTGTATAAATACTTGTAATGTTCACAAATAAGCTGTCAGGCATTTTGACTTCTGTTGTAGCTCCTTATATGGGACACTGTGCTGTTGTTTGTTATTGTTTTTGGTGCTAACTTGCAAAACTAAATAAAGTTTTGTACTTTCAGTCACAAAGTAATCCTCTATCAAGCCTGTTTGTGGGTGAAACGTATTGTCAGGAGACACCAGCCCTCTTTTCAGGGAAGTCAGTCCAACATAAATCAGGTATCTGCTTTCAGTTTGCATCTGTGTCTGTGGTGATCTTGCCTCTAAAATATCTCAAAGGACAACATTGTGGATTCCTGCCAGGCACAAGGGTGACACTGCACTCTGTTCCAGTCACCTTAAGATAACTTGCCCTTATGGGTAAGGATGGGACCTTGTATCAGTATTAGCAGTTAACCAATATTTCCTCATTTAATTTTTATCATTATGCTATGCTTTTACAACCTTTCATGTACACTGGACATTTTCCCCTTGTTACCTGAACTCTTTATTCCTCAAACATCAGTGCCTGTTAATTCTATATAAATATTGCTAAGCTTCAATGGCATGTTTGTGACATTCTTACAGCTTTTATATTTCTACATCATGTGGGAAAGTAATATCTAATTATAATAGAGTCTGTTACCTATTATAGTGTCGAATATGTCTTTTCTTGTCAGACTACAAAACAGGCCAGCGTTGAATTGTCTTCAGCAATGAACCAATCCATTAGTCTTGTGGAAGGTCTAGATTTAAAAGGCATGTTATCTTTGATTGCGCTAATGACACAGTTCTCTTCTGCTACTTGTGGCTCTCAAAACAGAAACTATTGCAGTTCCGCTGTGAATGAGCAGACCTGTCTCTGAACATGCAGGACCTGGAAGTCCTCGTGAAGTCTATCTCTCACATTTTGCCAAAAGAGGCGAGAGATTGGCCACAGATATGTGACATGATCTGCGAGGGAACTGCAGAAACCCTGGCTAATCAATTATGCTGCTGCATGCTGGCTGAAGCCTGATTGTTTTCTGTATGTGGTGGGATCAGCTAAATAAACCAAGAAGCTTTGCTTTATGGTTTGTTGATCATTCTTGCCAGAATGTGAGTGCTTTCTCGTCTCTGGTTTATTCCTCTCCCTACAAATCAGAGAAACAAATGTAAACTAAACCCTGGATTCTCTCTTTTTGGTTTCTTGAGAGAGAAGTAGAGAAGAAAAGACACTGTGGTTTGGATTACATGGGGAAAATACATTCCTAAGCTCTAGTTTGTTCTGATGTTTCCTCTACAATTAGGAGCAATCAGGTCCTATGCACCAGCATACTGATCATAATCAATAAGCCAGTATTCCTTACTTTGGTGTATAACCACAATTTGTGCAATAATGATCGCCTCATCAGGACTTCTGGGTTTTTGCTGTTAATTCTGTTGGAACACCTTCTTTCTTCAAAATGGTACAAGTTGATTAGTCATTGCATACATTTATGTGAACATTACCAAAAAAAAATGTTCAAACTGAATAAATATGGTTAAACAAGAAATCTGTTTTAAATCTCCATTTGTCTCACCCTGGAGATGACAAAGTAACTTCAGAGTCTCACAATTGCCATTTTACAAATTTCCTTAGTCTTTCTTACAAATGGAAGCAGTGCCTCATTTAACAAGCACTGGTTCCTTGAGAATGTGAGGGACCCTTAAAATTTAGGGCATAGGAATATGGTATTAAAAGGGATACACAAGCCCTGAGTATTAAAAGGGATACACAAGCCCTGAGTCTGAAAAAAGTGATTATTTTTACTAAAGTAGTAAATTGAATATCTTGTAATTGTGATATCTTGAATATTACATCTTGAAGATGCCACAAGACTCACTCTTTTCACTGCAGTGGCTGTTGTACCTTAGGGGCTAGAGTTTGGGAATGGCATTCCCCTGTCAGGTCTGCCTCAAAATGTGGGAGTATTCCTGGTCTCTGCATTGTCCCCGAGTTCCCAGCTAGCAGCGGCGACAAGGAATGCCTTTGTACAACCTGACTTGGCAACACTTGTCCATGCTGTAGTTACACCATGTCTGAATTAATTCAACATGTTACATATTGGGATATCTTAGAAGAGAGCCTGGGGTCTTCAATTAGTGCAGAATTCTGTAACAGTTGGGCTCTGACGAGTACATAATATCAGTATCATGCATGTACTGTAATTCCTATGTTTAATTCTGTGGTTCTCAAAGTGGGTCCCCATAAGTTCTTGGATTACAACTCCCAGAGGTCTTGGCCAACACAGCTAATAATGAAGGCTTATGGGAGTTTTAATTCACCTCTGGGGACTCAAAGTTGGCAACTATGTGTTTAAAGACTGGCATTAGTTGCCAGTTGTTTGCCAGACACAATTCAACATGCTAATTTTAAACCTTCAGAGTTCTAAAAAGTCTTAGGCCCTGTCTGTCTGATGGATCACCTGTCTTGTTGTGAACCTGTATGGATATTAACATCTTCAGACTCCCGGAGGACACTAAATGCTATAGCAGGTTGCTTGATAGGTAAACCAGAAAATATTTTATATGATGCTCCCAGATTATAGAATGCATTGCTCTTTGAACTATGAACAGTTTTCATTCTTATGGTTGTTGTGGTTTTTTTCAGGCTCTTTGGCTGTGTTCTGAAGGTTGTTCCTATCGTTTTGCCAGTCCCTGTGGCCAGCATCTTCAGAAGACAGCACCTTCAGAACACGGCCAAAGAGCCCGAAAAACCCATAACAACCATTAGATCCCAGCCGTGAAAGCCTTTGCAAATACATTTCCATTCTTCTTGGGAAAGAATGAAGATGCCTCTTTTTAAACTTCCTTTTGATAGAGTTTAACTTATTGTGATGATTTTAACTGTAGATTTATTGATTTGAATGATTTTATGGTCCTATTTATTTTATTTGGTTTTAAGGATATTATGATTGAAACTTTTTACTGTTACTGTTTTATTGTTTGATGTGTAAACTACTTTTAGAACTATCTAGTAGTGGAAAGGCAGAATATAAATACAGCGGTGTCTCGCTAGACAGTTATCCTGCATGACAGTTTTTTCGCTAGACATTTACTTTTTGCGATCGCTATAGCGATTCGCAAAACAGTGATTTCTATGGGGAATTTTACTGGACAATGTTTGGTCCCTGCTTCGCAAACCAATTTTTGCTACACAATGATTTTTACAGCTCCCTCTGCACTCACAAAACGGGTGTTTTCGGGACCTAAGCTTTGTAAGACAGCTATTTAAACAGCTGATTGGCAGTTCGCAAAGCAGCTTTCCTATGGCCGATCTTCGCTAGACAATGACGATTCTTCCCCATTGGAACGCATTAAACAGGTTTCAGTGCATTCCAATAGGGAAATACTTTTCGCTAGACAATGATTTCGCTAAACAGCAATTTCAGTGGAACGGATTATCATTGTCTAGCGAGGCACCACTGTAATAGTAGGCCGGATGGTGGTAATGATGATGTGGCTGTGCTTCTAAAAATATTCTTGAAGGCTTTCATGGCCAGGATCTGATGGTTGTTGTAGGTTTTTTGGGCTGTTTGGCTGTGTTCTGAAGGTTTTTCTTCCTAACGTTTTGCCAGTCTCTGTGGCTGGCATCTTCAGAGAACAAGAATCTTCAGAGGACAGGAGTAGACTAGTTAAGAACACCCATCAATCACAGTGACAGACCATCTCCCCCCTTATTGCAACAATACACCCATAACAAAAAACACTACAATCACCATAATCACCCAGTCTCCTGAAAAGGACAAAAAGCTGATCCCACAGTTACAAATACTCAACTATCCCACACACTACACCAGAACACAGACAGAGTTCTAACTCCTGTCCTTTGAAGATGCTGGCCACAGAAACTGGCAAAACGTTTGGAACACAGCCAGACAGCCCAGAAAACCTCCAACAACCTTCTAGAAGTACCTTAGAATGGATCGGCAAAGATGGGATTCAAAAGGCTTTCAGGGTTATTGCTATTTTGGTTTCATAAAATAATGTAAACCTGTCCTAACGTGGAGCTGTCCCCAGGCCCCTTTAATGTCATTGTGTGCAAATTATAGTTTATTATCACGTTGGTGCATATATTGGTTACAACTAGAACATTTGTGTTCTGCCGCATTTGATTGCTGTCTTGCATACAGTAATAATGTACGGTGACAACATGATTGTGGCTGGGAAGGTATCCTTAGAACTTTATAGGTCATGTAAGGATAGGCCTTGCATTTCTGATTGCAGACCACAGGCGGTGTAATCAGGTAAAATAACACCTCTTGTATGCTTGCCTGCACATACGTTGGAGATGTCAAAGACTGAAGTTATTTTCTAGTGTGAAAGAAAAGTCTTTAACCTCTGCTCTGTTAGACAGGAAAGAAATTGATAGAATTCTGTCCCAGTCATTTCTCCAGGCGATAGATACCATATGCTTTGCTGTCTGCTGGTTGGTAGAGCGCATAAATATATTCTCTGGAGGAGGTTTTGAAAGACATATTAATTTACCACTTTAGATACAAAAAAAATCCAAAATCTATGGCCAATTACATTAAATGGTTTAATTTATTCTGGGAAAGCTCTCTCCTCTTCTGAAAATAAAACCTATGGACCTATCAGAGTTATAATATAATAAGCTTTTAACTTACAAGTTGAGAAGGTTGTTAAGAGAGATAACATTTTTTTTGTTTCTTGTTTGAAAATGTAAATACTGCAGACACTGTGAACTCTTGGTTTTATTTGGTGTCTCATAGAAAACAGAAGGACCAGTATCAGACAGATAATCCTGCTTCTGGCTCACGTAGCCATTTTCCTAAGAATTTCTTTATATTTAAACTATACTGATAGACGTTTTCTTGAGCATTTGCAAATTGATTTAAAATAATTATTATATTCTCTGCTTTTCTACAGAGGTGTGAAGTTTGAATAGTTTAGTAGTGTTTGTTTAGATAAGACATGATGATGCTTACATTTCTGCATTACATGTTGTGTTTGTCTTTCTGCACACTGTGGAGCTGGTGTTATAAACAGGAATTTATTAGTTTAAATCTGTGAAGTCAGTCTGTGAGCACGAATAATTAGTAGTTTAGACCTTTAATCACACATCAGAATGTATACTGGCTAATCATGCAAATTGCCAGTCTTGTAAAATGCAAGGGAACCACTGATGTAAATTATAAAGATATTGATGCTTTTTTGGTTCTAATCCAGCGGTTCCCAACCTTGGACTGGAGCTCCTAGAAATCCTAGCCAGCACAGCTAATGGTAAAGGTTTCTGGGAGTTTAGTCCAAGGACATCTAGGGACCCAAGGTTGAGAACCACTGTTCTAAGCAATAACTTGAACATAAGGCACACACACCCTTTTGTTTGAAGGCCATATGCAGCTGTAATGTTCTCAATCATTGTGTGAGGATCTGAGATTGGCACAGAGGTGCCACTTTGTGAACTTCCTTTTCCATAGGATGAGTTTGCTCTACACCGCACACATATTCCCTTCACCGTAGCTAAAAGTAAGGAAGCTGCCTTAGGCCAATTAGTCTATCTAGTGCAAGCCCTGTGGCAGCCTGGGTCCTTTTTTCACCTGGTGGCCCCAACCAAAGGAAAACAAAATTGATTGGATGGTCACATCTGAACTTTGGAAAACAAGTATTTTGCTAAAACATATGCAAGAGGCACACCTTGTTTTAGAGGAGCGTTACAGACCAGAGTCCTATGGCCTATTACATTCACCGAGTGTATTTTTTGGGAACATCTACAGAAAAGTGGCCAATACCTCTTTGCATGAGGGTAAGCAAATTGGAGATTGTAGAACAATAATGGGCAATATATTATACTCTGTTTGTAGAAAATTATACTCTGTCTGCAGTGCAAGAATCCTTCGCCATCACCCTTAGGGGCACCTTTCGTTTATGGGAAAGTATTTTTTAGAAATTGGATTTCTCTGTTGGACTCCATAGGCTGCACAGTTTCCACCCTGGTCCCTAAATGACTGGTGTTGGCTTGCCAGGTTTTCTGGCAGGGATGTTTTCTGAACTCTTTCTGGAGATGCCAGGAAAGGCATCTGGCACCTTTTAAAAAATGCAAAGCATGTGTTTTACCTTTTAGCTGTGCTATCTTCTGAAATCCTAGTTAAGAGGGAACTAATTTAGCATTAATCACCATTGATTCATATAATGGTGAATTGGGAGGGTGTCCAGACTGAAGAACCCTACTACTGCTGATCAAAAGGCACTGTGCAGCCATGCCATCTTTTTCCCCTCCTCATCTCATTTTTTTTTCCTGGTGAGGACTCTGTGTGTGTGTTTGTGTTTCAAATGAAAGATGACAGCTAGATCTCCTGCCCAGTAAAATTCTATGGGTGTGGCAGTTTAGTCACATATTTACTGGCTGAAATCTAACAGTAAGTTGCAGTTTGAGTAGGCTCATTGAATCAGTGGGGATTTGGTAAGTCATCATCTCTGTAAATGATTCAGTGGACCTGTTCTAGATGCACCTTTCTACTGGATTTCAGCCAGTAAGACTTTTATCTGGAAGTAAATAAAAGTACATAGTACATAGCTAAAGGTGAATGTGGTAGGAAAGTGGCGTTCCTGCTGTCATTTCAGCAAGTATGAATCCTGCACCCCTCTTTCTGTTATTGGACTGAGGTGAATGGATCAGTGCTGCATTTGTTGCTATTCCTGTAGTACCTACAAAAGGCAGAAATCACTGAAATGCCATAGTTTAAAGAGCAGGAGGCTGTCCTGTCTTGGTAGCCTCTCCCTGTGAGCTCAGCACCAGTTTCTGGCTTGTATGGAGAGACTGCCTGGACAGAGAAATCCGCACCCCCCCCCATCCCCAACTGTTGCAGTGCTGATTAAAGTAACAACGGAATGGGTGGGGCTGTCATGCTCCCCTCATTTCAGGTGAATGCCATGTGCTTCAAACACACTTTAAGCAAACTTCTACCTTGTAATATTCTATGACATTGTTCTCACAATTCTTCTGTTTCGCCATATTTGTACAAAGATCATCCAATTTTGATACTAACAATTGAAGTCAGGAGGAGTTAATGTTACTCTTACTATGAACCGGCTGGTAGACTGTTTTGTGGAAGCCTTACCTGTTGGCAGGTATGGTGTACTTGTCGTCATTTAGTCAGTTAGTCGTGTCCGACTCTTCGTGACCCCCATGGACCAGAGCACGCCAGGCTCTCCTGTCTTCCACTGCCTCCCAGAGTTGTGTCAAATTCATGCTGGTAGTTTTGATGACATTGTCCAGCCATCTCATCCTCTGTCGTCCCCTTCTCCTCTTGCCTTCACACTTTCTTAACATCAGCGTCTTTTCCAGGGAGTCTTCTCTTCTCATGAGATGTCCAAAGTATTGGAGCCTCAGCTTCGGGATCTGTCCTTCCAGTGAGCACTCAGGCTTGATTTCCTTTAGAATGGATAGGTTTGTTCTCCTTGCAGTCCAGGGGATTCTCAAGAGCCTCCTCCAGCACCACAATTCAAAAGCATCAATTCTTCGGCAGTCACCCTTCTTTATGGTCCAGCTCTCACTTCCGTACATCACTACAGGGAAAACCATAGCTTTGACTATGCAGTCTTTTGTTGGCAAGGTGATGTCTCTGCTTTTTAGGATGCTGTCAAGGTTTATCATCACTTTTCTCCCAAGAAGCAGGCGTCTTTTAATTTCGTGGCTGCTGTCTCCATCTGCAGTGATCAAGCAGCCCAAGAAAGTAAAATCTGTCACTGCCTCCATATCTTCCCCTTCAATTTCCCAGGAGGTGATGGGACCAGTGGCCATGATCTTAGTTTTTTTGATGTTGAGCTTCAGACCGTTTTTTGCACTCTCCTCTTTCACCCTCATTACAATGCTGTACTGGAGACTTTTAAAACAGTATGGATAGTCCTGCCCAGCTTCATTCATAAAGTAATTGCCACAGCAGGAAAGTACTTAATAGATCACTATAATTTCTTGCCTTGGTTTCTTTTTCCTACATACCGTGTCCCCCCCCCCAAAAAATAAGACAGGGTCTTATATTAATTTTTGCTCCAAAAATTGGTGGTGACACACTAAAACTAGTGTGTCAGCTGAGCCTATTCCTGTATAAGAATTGGTCACAATGATACATGCCTTAGTTATATCCCAGCTAGATTATTGTAATGCACTCTACATGGGGCTGTCTGTGGAAAGTGTCAGAAAACCTGGGGTTGGTCACAGGGATCACATCTCCTCCCCCCCCCAAGAGCTCCACTAGCTGCCAGTCCATTTCCAGGTTGAATTCAAAGTACTGGTTCCAACCTATAAAACCCTGAATGGTTTGGGCCCAAGCTATCTAAAAGACCACATCTTCCTTTATGAACCTGCTTGAGTGTTAAGCTCCTCAGGGGAAGCCTTTCTCTTGGTCCCACTGCCTTCACAGGTGCGCTTGGGGGGGGGGTACACAGGAGAGGGCTTTCTCTGTTGCTGCTCCCAGACTCTGGAATTCGATCCCACAGTAGGCCAGACTGGCCCCCTTTTTGCTGTCCTTCTGCAAGCAGGTGAAGACCTTTCTCTTCAGTCAAGCTTTCCCTGAGTGGCTGGCTGCCTGAGTGCGGCTTTTAAATAGATGTTTGTACCTTACTGCTTTGGATGTGTTCTGGTGTTGCTTATGTTTTTTTTAATATGGTATTTTGTTTTATCCTTTTTTAGTATTTGTACACTCGCTGCTGTTAGCTTTAATATTGTCTTTTAATGATATAAACTGCCTTAAAGCTTTTTTAAAAGAGAAACACGGGTTAAAAAAAAATATTTTAAATAAATAAATAATAAATTATGTATCAGTACTGGGTGAGTGTTAAAGCTTAGGAATTAGGAAGATAAATGAAGCTTCTGAACATGAGAGTGTTTAAGACTCTGAAGACATACAGTTTCTTTCCTTATATATAGTAAATGTAATGGTAGTTTGTTTATTGTACTTTTCTGCTACATAGCAATGGTGAGCAGCCAGCCTCTTCCCATATCAGATAATAACAAAAGGAAAAAGAAAAAGAGGACCAGAGCTACAGACCATTTTCCTGGAAGGTTTGAAGGTGGGTTTCACATTTTGCTCCCCCCCCCTCTTTTTTTATACTGCTCAGTTGCTTCAGTTTAAGCAATTCAATAGTGTTACAGTTTGGTAGAGAGTGAACATCTGTTGTGTTCAGTGTCTCTTACACTATACATACAATTCATTAAACATTTAACAGAAAAGACACAATAGCTGTTGGTAACAATTAGAGATACTACAGAGAGGTTGACTAGGTTTATCCACAATATAAATACTTTGTTGCATTATATCCTTGACATTTCTTTCAAGAGCAGCAAGGTATATAAATTATTTAAATCCGTGTTCTTTTATTTATAAGGAATTCCACTTCTGTTTCACTGGGATTATTTCAGACTGATTTCAGGAGAGGAACAGTCAGCATTTAAGGCTGTACAGCTTACGCTTTTCAATTCACTGGGGCTTGTTCTTGAACTAAACAGGCATTGAATTTGGTTGCAGTGAGCATAGTGAATTCATTGATACCTCTCTCTCTGTGCGTGTATTGTCCCCTGTGTTTTAACTCAAAGAAATGAATTGAAATTTTCCTTTCCTTGAGAGGACTGAGCTGTAGATGTTTTATGGCAATCCCATGAAATTGCTTGCACTGTAGCCTAGAGAATAAGATTCAGTAAGCTTGAAATACTTGGCTTTTATCTGTTTAAATTAATTTATGAGATAAAGTAGATAGGATTGCCGGCTTTCTGGAGTTAATATTTTAATGTGGACAAGGTTTTGAACTTCACTCCCATGCTTTTGACTTCAAAAACAGAGTCTTAAAACTGAAGCTGCGGTTTCATCTCTGTTTATTAGCAAGGAAACAGTTGATTTTATCTAATTATCGGGGACAATCATTGGCTCAGTAGCTTATTCTTGCAGTTTGCTGAAGTGTCTTCTAATAATTTCTATATGACGGCTTCTTTCCTGGGCAGATTTGTACAAACTCACTGCGGAGCTGCTTGGGGAAGGCTCCTATGCCAAGGTACAAGGAGCAGTTAGCTTGCAAAATGGGAAGGAATATGCAGTTAAAGTAAGTAAAAATGCCCTGGGGTTCCTGCGGGTCATTTGAGCTCTTTACGGCCTGGTCATATCATTGATGTTTTCTCTGGACTGAAGTAAAATATGAATTTTAGATATTTTTACTGAATTCCTAGCCTGGAAATACATAGAATTTCCAGTCCTATGAACCATGGTACAGAGAGTTGGCAGTCAGCCTTATCTCTTAAGAATAACTGTGGTGGCTCAGAACAAAGTCCTAGCTAGTCTAGTAATTCATTCCTATAGTGGCCAACTAGATGCCTGTAGCAACCCATAAGCAGAACATGAATGCAGTAGCATCCTTCCATGTGTGTTTCTCAGCAACTGGTGAACAGGGACATATGGTGTCTGATATTGGAACTGTCTGAGTGAGGTCTCCTGGCCATGCCTGTTCCCTGGATGGATTTGATTTAAATTTTAAAAAGCAGATTTTGTTTTTTGCAATTTAAATTTTTTTTTAAAAAAACAATTTTTAAAATTTAAAGTGTGATTTAAATGAATTTGAGTTTTAAGATTATTGATTTTTATCCACCCTAGCTTCTCTTGTGTTCTCCCTCCATCCTCCGATGTTTTCACATAAGTCAGGATCTTTTATAAACTGCAAAGTCCCATTGGGATCTCTTGTGGCTCAAAATATACTTTTTAAATACTATGAAGATTGAGGAGTTGTGACGAGGGGGCTACAAGGCCCCTTCAAACACAGTTGCCCCCTGCACCCACCCCCAGAGGGTGATTTTCTTGGACAATGTGCTTTGGAATGGTCTTTTCAAAATGGGGGTTGCAGAGGTGCTATGTGTTGATGCTGTTAATCTGTACACATCCCAGACGTTGCCTGTGCATGTAATCATCTCTTAGCAATAATCGTTTCATGAAGTAAGAGTAGACATGAGAGCTTCATATTCATCTCTCAGGGAAATGAAAATGAAGCCTGCCAGCACAGGTGTCCCAGCGGTTCTTCTCTGTCCCCCAGAACCAGCTCGGTCCACTTATTGGGCATGCAGGCACCCGGCAGTGGCAACATCACACCAGTTATGGACATGATCCCGCTGGTGCTGCCCAACCTCTCCCTGCAGCCGACTGCTCCAGCAAGGAGGTGGGAAGATGAGTCTCCCCACTCAGCTGCTGAGCAGCTGACTGAGGGGAGAGGCGGGGAAGCCCAGCAGGACTACATCTGTGACTGACGCATTGTCACCGCTGCTGGGCATCTGGATGCTGAGGACCGATAAGTGGACCACGTTGGTTCTGGGGTATGTGTGGAAAGGACCTCCAGGACATCGGTGCTGGTGGGCTTCGTAAAGGTGCCGTGTCCAAATAAAGAGCATGAGATCATTAACAAATGTCATAAACACCACTAAATGTTGTATTCACTTTGAATATGTATGCATTTTTGAAAATTAAAAATACTGCTAATAGTTGCTCAGCAGTATACTTGGTTTTTAGAGCTGACTTTTAGTTTTTATAACAGATAATTGAAAAAAACACTGGACACAGTCGAAGTCGAGTGTTCCGAGAAGTGGAAACATTGTATCAATGTCAGGGTAACAGGTTAGTTCATTCTTGCCTTCTTGAACAACATAATTGTGAATTGTTGATGTTACATGATTCCACCACACAGAGTCTGACCTGTGAGTTTTTGTGATCGCTATAGCGCTTCGCAAAACGGTGTTTCCTATGGGTGATTTTCGCTGGATGATGTTTCGGTCCATGCTTTGCAAGACTTTTTTGGGGAGGACCATTTTTTGCAAGACGACAATTTTGACAGCTGAATCTGCGCTTTGCAAAACGGGTGTTTTCGGGACCGTTTTTCGCAAGACAGCAATTTTGACAGCTGATCAGCACTTCACAAAACAGTTTTCCTATGGGTGATTTTTGCAAAACGACAACGATTTTCCCCATTGGAACACATTAAATGGATTTCAATGCATTCCAATGGGGAACCGCATTTTGCAAGACAATGTTTTCGCAAAACAGCGATTTGTGCAGAATGAATTAATATCGTCTTGCGGGGCACCACTGTATATACCCCGCTCCATTAGTGGGTTAGAATCAATAGTCACGTGACCCATACATTTATATAGAATGGGCGGCACTTGGCTTGACAGTGAGATTTGGGAGTCTTATTAGTCTGCTTCTGGGAAAAACTGAAGCCAGCAGGAAAAGAAGGAGGTCGAACATGAAGTGGCCTTGAGGAAGCCACAGCCTTGAGTTTGTAGGACATGAGCAGGACTATTGTGACCTGATCTTTGGAGGTCAATAATTCATAGGGTTGTCATAAGTTGGAAGTGACTTACTATATCACAGAACAAAAACACAACAGCTGTATCAACAGAAGTATACGAATGGTTTCTCTGCACCAAAACACCTTTGAATTTTACTTTGGTTAGATTGCAGTTGCTATGCTATGTCCAGTTCTGTGCACCACTGTTTAAGAAAGATATCTATAAACTGGCACATGTCTATAAAGGAGAGAAAAGGAGAGTGAGCTAGAACATTGTTTCTCAATCTTGGGTCTCCAGACATTCTTGGACTACAATTTCCAGATGTCTTGGCTAGCACAGCTAGTGGTGAAGGCTTCTCTGATTTTTAGTCCAAGAACATATGGAGACCCAAGGTTGGGAACCACTGGGCTAGATGAGAGTTCAGGTTCCTTTCATCTCCATAGTTTTAGAGGTGCTCTAGTTTGAGAAATTTGTGCTAACATTTGCACTGTGATTTAGTACAGAAAATTGCTTTGTTAAAATATCTGGGATACCTGTCTGGTTGCTTACATTGAGTGCCCTTGTATATTAGTTTTGATTGATGTGTTCTGGAATCATTAAAAGAAGTGACTGATCCTTTAGATCAAGGATTTGGGAACCTTTGACTCTCTAGCTGTTTTGGATATCAGTTCCCATATCTCCAGCCACAATCTTCAGCAATGAGAGATCATCCAAACTGTAGTGAAAGACATGGAAGGATCAGAGGTTCCCCAGCCCTGTTTTAGACAAAAGCTGAATTCCTATTTGCCTAAGGCAACAGAAAAGTTAATTGGCTGTTTTAGTGAATATCCACATGTGTGAGGTTTGAAGTTTTTTCCTAATGATTTATGAATCTGGTGTGCTTCAGCACCTATTACAATGTAGCAAAGTAGACCAGATTCTGGTGATGTGTTTTTAAAGGCTTTTAAACATTATATCCATTAAGAAATTAAATTATTTGGGGGAAAGTGGCAATATGTCATTCATGTTTTGCACCTCAAGGAAACAGGATATTTTTAGATGGATTACAGAGTTAGAGGTTTACTACTTTTTCAGTTTCCTTTTAGTATAATATCTGTAAATAGCCCAGGTAAATTGAAATGCGTTTTCAGTTGTGGAACTAAAAAAACTGAGTTCACATAAGCCAGAGATTTAATAGGTAAACAATATACATATTGATTGTTTTTATCCTTCTTTATGAGGTTTTCATAGTGTTTCCTTCAAAGCATACGTAGGTGTCATGTACGATGATAAATATATCTCATATATTATAATATATTGAAAAACAATTTCATATAACTTGTTCTTCACCCCCACCCCTTTGTCTTTCTTAAGGAACATTTTGGAATTAATAGAATTTTTTGAAGATACTGGAAGGTACTATCTTGTCTTTGAAAAGTTGCGTGGAGGTATACATTGTTATAAATTGTTGCCATATTTTTGTTATTAGTTTGACACTGTATTACTTTAACAGCTTCAAATCTCTGACACAAAAAAGCATGGTGAAAGACAGAAGATTTTTTAAAAAAATCAAGAGAGCTATTTTTCTGCAGTAGTAAAAATATCAAACCTTACAAGTAGAAACAATATACAGTAGTGTATTCACGAAAGCTTTCACAACCGGGATCTAATGGTTGTTGTGGGTTTTTCAGGCTCTTTGGTCGTGTTCTGAAGGTTGTTCTTCCTAATGTTTCACCAGTCTCTGTGGCAGGCATCTTCAGAGGACAAGAGTAGCACTCTGTGCTCTGGTGCAGTTTGTTTGGGAGTTGAGTATTTATAGCTGTGGGATCAGCTTTTGTCCTTTTCAGGAGATCAGTGATTATGGTGATCAGTGTGTTTTTGTTGTGGGTGTATTGTTGTGATAAGGAGGGGAGATTATCTGTCACTGTGATTGATGGGTATCGTTAGCTGGTCTTTTGTATGTAGTGATCACCAGTCCTTGCGGCAAAAATACAACGAATGTTACAGTCAGCAAAGGACAGAAGGGACCCCTCACCACTGCAGTATACTGAATACCTAGCAGTTGTGGCCAGGTATATATTGGAACCACAAAGCAACCAATATACAGTAGCTGTCCCCACTCCCTCTTATTCATGGGTGATCTGTCCAGGATCAGCCACAGAGACCTGAAACCATGGATATGAGGGTACCTATTAAAGAGAGGGAGGGGGGAAGTGCAAGAGGAAGAGGTAAGTGTGCATGTGCACTGCAGGCTTCATATCGACTATGCAGTTATGAGAGGGGGGGTCTACTCTAAATAAATACTACTTCACCTGTTCAGATGTTATGACATTCTGAGGCTGGAGATAGCCTCTACATGATGATGGTGATGATGCTGGAACACATGGTCTTAGGGGTTATTTTAAGCTGGAAAAAATGGGCATATAGATTTAGTATATCTTTGGTTCTACAATATAATCTTCTGCCTAAAAAACAAAGCTTACAATGGGAAGAAATGAAGTCCATCCAGCCCAGTATTAGCTACACTGAATGGCAGCAGCTCTCTGGGTTTTCAAACCAGTGGGTTTTTCAACCCTACTTGAAGATGGTGGGGATTGAAGCTGGTACCTGTACTCTGCCACTCTCCTACAGCCTCTCCCCCCAAACAGGTGAATGGCAGTAATGTCCAGCTGCTCTTGAGTGTTTCTTTTTGGGAAATGGACAGAATTATAGAGGCAAGACATTCAGGAACAAATTTTTCAGGCCGCTGTGATGCAGCGAGAAATCATAAATACTTTCTGGTTAAGAGGTCATGAATGTACAGCTGGGGCATGAGGGGGATTGTGCCAAATCAATCTTAGAAAGCTTTTTGGAAAAAAAACATTGGACCCTCCCAGTGAAAGTTTGGATTTTTTTCACTCATTCCTAAGGCCATAATCTGATATTAACTTTTGAAGTAGGTCCCATGGAACCAGGAATGTGCTGTGAATAAACATGCATAATTCAAGCTGTACTTTTTTCAGACTGTTACCAAGCTGTAAAATTGTTGGTTATTATAGCAATTTTTCTACAGTAATTACCTTTGGCCCTGTTTGTGTTGAAATAAGAGGCATGCAGTTTGAATGTAATACATCTGTTCCCACTACATTTTTTGTCTGATGTGTTCTGTCTAGAATGGTTTGATTTCAAGTATTCCTGTCTGCCTTTTTCCTTTTCATGGTGTGTGTGTGTGTGTGTTTAAAAGCAAAGTGCCTACTTGCCCTTTTTATCTGCAGGTTCTATCCTAGCCCACATACAAAAGCAAAAGCACTTTAATGAGAGAGAAGCCAGCAGGGTGGTGAGAGACATTGCCTCTGCTCTGGATTTCCTTCACACAAAAGGTAAAAAACAACAACAACAAAACCCGAACACTTTATTTTACATGCTCATTAGGTAACAGCTTTAAGGCCAGACAAGGTTTACTTGGGTCTGTAAAAGATCAGCATGAGCTTCAGAGTGTTGCATTATTTAGTCTTATTGGGCATGTTTTTTTTATTATTATTATTTTTCACGAAAGTCATGCAAATTAGCCCAAGGGTTTCTGTGCTACTATTGCTGGCTTTCTGCTACTTTGATTATGTGTGGTAAGAAGATGAACACTCTCCCTGTGTGAGTTACTGGACTTAAACATGATGATTCAGTGTCTGTGTCACTTGCAGTGACCTTGTGGTATTTGGGGATGGTGATTAGTGATGCACTGCTAGATTAAGGCTTGCTGATGACCATTGTGTATAGTAATTAAATAGCTTTGTGCTCTATGAAGGAGGCTGGACATCTGGAAAAGTATTTAGGTTAGGTGGGTCAAATCAGATAGGGGATGACTTATCTAGCCTAGACTTTCTTTCAGTAAGCTTTGAAGAAATTTTTAAGGTTTTAGCATATTACTGCCATAATAATTGATATCAAGAGTGTTGTTACAAATGTGGTCTATCTGTGGTTCAGGAGTGGCATAGAGACTGTCATATTACTTGTTGTCTTGCCTCATTTAAATATATGTGAGATCAAAATCACTTCTAGTTTTGGGGGGGAAACTGATGGAGTCTTTGCATATGAACAAGACAAAACCAGTTGTTTTCATTGTGAGGCACCCTGATGTTTTTCTCCTGCAGTGTTCAAAGTGTTGCTAGAGCGACAAAAAGGAAGTAACATACTTTTCTTAAATTTTAAAGATTTGACAGCCTTAAAGTTTTATATTTTCTTCAAAGCTTCAGGCCAGACTTTGCCTAGTGATTGACTTTTAACAGTGATACTGAGTTGCGCAGATGATAACTTAAATTGTTTATTCAAGTCCAACAGGGAAGACAAGATTTATAAGAAGTTATTTTCTTAACTTGCATTGAGCCAAGGGAGTAGGCCCTTTAAATGTGTGAAATCACATATTAAAGAGAGAGCATATGGTGCAGCTTCCTGTCTCACAGGACATTTATGTCTTCAAATTTCCAGTTCTCATGGAAGTATACAGGGACTAGTTTCTGCCTGTAGATCACAACATTTGAGGCATGAGTGGGCATTGTGCAAGAAAGCCCAGGTAACCTAGATAGGGTATACTGCCTGTTGCTGTTCATAATGTGGACTGTTGTGTGATTGTTATGTGAAAGGGGCTTATCACTTTGCTTTCCTAACACTGATAGATATTTATGTGCACTTCTAAAAAAGAACAGTGTGCAATTAAAAATTAAGCCCCAGTGTTATATATATATAACTTCCTCAGATTTTATATATAAATTTTTCTGTAAGCTACCTGTTAGAAATTGCTTTGGATGCTTGTTTTGTGTATCTGAACAGTACTAGATTATTTATCAGAGATGAGGATTTCCTGTAAATAGTAACAGCTGCTCATAGAAACATTTCCCCCATGCTAATCCCAGTTGTCATGGAAGCTGACAGAAAGTAGCTCCTTTGTAAGCTACTTCAAAATCTCAGAAAAGGACAATCACATGGGAGGAGGGTATACAATAGATTTGTCCAACACTGACCTTTCCCCACCTCCAAAATATGATCATTGCTGGCCAAGGAAAGAAGCCATGATATGGAGTCTACCCCCATATATTGATGTCCAATTAGGATTTTATCTAGGGCTGAGTTAACTGCTTGAAGATTATACTTCAGTAGGCAGTGTAGTTGATGTAAGCCCTGAGCTGAGAAGTCTGGTTTGTTTATAAGCCCGGAGAAGTTTCTCACTTTGTTTTACATGTCTCCCTAGGATCCAATTCATTCCTCTTCCTGTGTTTTATCTTAGGTATTGCTCATCGAGACCTAAAACCTGAAAACATATTGTGTGAATCTCCCACTAAGGTACTTCATGCTTTGTAATCTGTTTTTTTAAAATAATAATAATAATAATAATAATGTCTTCTCAAAGCTAGAGTTCACGAAAAATGGTCTCTCTGATATTCTCTCTCCTTTTTTTCCCCTTCCCTATTTCAGGTGTCCCCAGTGAGAATTTGTGACTTTGACCTTGGAAGTGGGGTGAAACTCAACAGTGCATGTACACCCATCACCACTCCTGAGCTGACTACTCCAGTATGTAGACTGCTGTCTCCTCCTGCTGTTAGCAATTCTATGCAAATGGAATTCCTGCCCCCCCCCCAGTTACTCATATGTGCATGATGTTTGTGTTGCATTACAAAGGCACAGCCTTGAATCAGTGTTTCAATTTGCAATCATCCCTTGCCCATTACAGAGTGTGGAATCCTATGGGCTGCTTATTTTTATCAGGATTTTGCAGGGAGGTTCTTATAATCCATAAAGTAAGTACTAGACATTGCACACCTTCGAAGCAGTATCCTCATGTTCTGGAGATGGGAGTGGCCACGGGCTCTAGTCCTGGCCAGAGTTTGGAAAGTTTCCAATTTTGGACTACAGTTCCCAGAATCCTTCAGCCAGCACAGGTGGCAGCTGGAGTCCCAAGAAAGTAATGTTTCTGAGCTTGGATCCCTATATGCATGATACTATACCCAGAATTTTGAAGTGTGCTTTTAATAGGAGTTGTCCGGGAGGTATGCTTGTCTCATTTGTTGGTTTTCTTTTCCTCTCCTCCTGCTTCCTAAAAAGATGGGTGGTGCCTCATGGAATCTCTTTTCTGGTTTGTATAACAACCTGAGCATTGCGCAGTATTTGATGGAGGCTTTCTTTTGTCCTGGGTAGAGATAGGGGATATCCCCACATAGGTGGGACCAGACGGTCCACTCATCGATTCACCATGGATTCTACCAATGGCTCCACAGCACGTGATCCGCTTGCCCTCTTCGATCTTGCAGCGAGGCTTGTCCACCCGCCTCCTGCCAGGAGTGGAATGTGGATTGCACACTGCAGAGCCAATCATAGAATCGTGCCGTCTGCGGTGGATTGGTGAGTGGACTGTGCGGGGATATTCATGTATGAATACCCCCATCTCTAGTCCTGGGACTAGAGTACATAGCATAGCATCCAGGATATGCTGGAAGAGGACCTAACACTACAGAGGAAGCTGCCTTGTAATTGATCAGAGTGCTTGCCTGTCTGGTTCATTATTGTCTGTACTGACTGGCACAAATGTCTAGGGTTTCCCAAAGCAGTATTTCCCAAACCTGACTTGGTATGCCAGGGAGTGAACATTCTGTGCACAATGCATAGGCTCTGCCACTGAGCTCTCTGTGCGGTTCAGGCTCAGTTTAATTGAGAGGCATGTGCAGAGTTGGAGCTACAGCACACTGTTGTGCTAGACGCAAGCTAACCAATGATTGAGGTTATCAGCATAATAAAGTTGCACAATACCTTTGAGGAGATATTGATTCTTGGGGTTTTTTGTAACCTAGCAGCAAAATGAATTTGCTTGAAGTGAATGGCATTGATTTCATTAGTGGTAAATAATACATGTCTTAATAGAGTACCATTAATGTGTTGTACACTTCAGAGGGAGAAAGAAAGGTAGCCCCTGAGGAATTTTCATGGGCTACCTTGATCTGGAGGGCAAAAGATGAAGAAGGAGTGGGTGGGTGGGGTTGGTAGTGATTTGAATAACCCAGTAAATTGCAGTATTGCCTCAGACTTGAAAGGCAATACTACCCAGAGGCCTTTGGGTAATGTGGGTGGCATATAAATTAAAATGAATGAATGAATGACCCGGTTCCTATTTCAGTGAGCCATTTCAAACTGTGGCTGGAATCCTATTCATTTTTGCATAACTTCTTAGGCTGATTGTGGTTAAATGACAGTGTGCCAGGATACGTTGTAGTTGGTGCTATCAGGCATGTGACTGAGGATGCAACTCCACCCCAACACCTCATCAATAGGCCACAATTATACAGATCTTATGCAGACACCACTAGGATTCACATCTCTGTGTTTAAGAGATTCTTAAACATTGTCTGGCCCAACCATCTGTGATGTTCTCAGCCTCTGGAAATTGACTGTTAAGAGAGATGAGACAATTTGTATATCAGAAAGATTAGCAAGAGAGAGAGAAGAGGAGGAGTCTGGCAGACAGCATGCAGAAGAAGGCAAACAGGAGATCCTGTGGGAGGGCATAAGAGAGGCTGAAGCAGAGTCACTGAACACACATCCTTCAAGAAAAAAAAGGGCAATGAGTTGTAGAAAGAGATTTCCTACTGTGTGCGACTTAAACCGAAATATACCAAGGAAGATCCATGGTCCCACCAGGTAGGAAGACTCAAAGACTTGTGTTCGTCTTCTTGTTAGTCCTACCAGTACTAAGAAGAGGAATAGAAAGGGAAATACTCCAGCTGAACAACTGGCTCTGAAGGTGGTGCCAATGTGAGGAAGATGGACTGCTGGAAGTGATGGGTGGCACTTCACAAGGACTGGCAAGAATGTGTTTAGCCACAATGTGAACATCTTCATGGGGGGGGGGGGTCTAACCTGAATTGGAAGGAAGAAGGAGACACAAACTTGGAGGTAAAGACATAGGAAGGCTTATGCAAAATAAGAGGAAAAGAGCCAGCAGCTCTAATGGCACCCAATATCAATCGTCATAAAAATGTACAGAGGAAAGTAGGCTACAAATCACACAATATTCAGTGTCTATGTACAAATGCCAGGAGTATGGGAAGCAAACAAGCTGGAAATCTCAGTTCAGGAGAGTATTTACAGTTTGATAAGTATAACTGAAACTGATCACCTCCTTGACTGGAATACAGGAATGGAAAAATATAAATTGTTCAGAAAAAATAGAAAGTGAGGGGAAGTCATACTGTATATAAAAAATGCATATTCCTGCACAGAAATACAGGAGGCTGGGTTTGGATGTTCCATTGAGAGCATCTGGATTAAAATAAATGGAGTAAAAAAATAAAAGGAATGTGGAGTCTACTACTGATCACTCAGTCAAGGAGAAGATACAGATGAAAACTTTGAAAAGCAAATAGCAAGAATTTCAAAGAGACACAATGTAGTACTAATGGGAGATTTCACTTACCTTGTGCCTGTTGAGAGGCAAATTCTGCCAAATATGGTCCTGCCAAATAATTCATCCGATCATTTTCTCCTACAAAAAGTGGGAATAACGGGAACGAGATAGCCATGTTGTACTTGAGTTCTTAATTTGAAAGGAGGCAAAAGTGGAGTGTGGCCACATACATAATGTGGTATTTTAGGGAAGACTTTGTTTTAGTCATGGAATAGCTTATTACTTTGAGTGAGTTCAAATCTTCAAGGCTTGAAGATCTGCATCCAAGAGTATTGAAGGAACTGGCTGAAGAACTCTTAAAATCTACAGTACTGTCTATTATTTTCCAGAAAAATGGAGGATGCATGAAGTGCCAGATGACTGGAGAAAGGTTAATATTGTCCATATTTTCAAAAAGGAGAACCTGGGAACTACAGACCAGTCAACCAGACATCAGTTGTAGGGGAAATTCTGGAGGAGATTGTAATGTGATCAGTCTGCAAGCACCTTGAAAACAATGTAATATATCTTGACTTTAGCAAAGCCTGTAATACTTGGATTAGCTAACTAACTAGATGTGGGCTGGTTAAGACAACTTTCAACTGGATACACAGTTGCTGGATACACAGTTGCTACAGATTCGTGCTTATCAATGGCTCCTTTTCAAACTGGGGAGTAACAAGTGGGGTGGGGACCACAAGGCTCAGTCCTGGATATGGTGCTCTTCATCATTTTTATTAATGTCTTGGATGAGGGAGTGCAGGGAATGTTTATCAGATTTGTGGATGACACAAAATTGAGTGAAATAGCTAATGCTCTGGAGGACAGAAACAAAATTCAAAAAGATCTTGATAGTCTTGAGCACTGGACTGAAAACAACAGAATGGAAGTTTGGCACCGGGGGGTGGGGGGCGGACAAATACACAGTTACAAGATGTGGGATACTTGGCTCAGTTATACTGTGAGGGAGAAGGATCTTGAAATTGTTGTAGAGCAAAAGCTAGATACGAGTCAACAGTGCGATGTGGCTGTAAAAAAGGCAAATGCTATTTTAGGTTGTACTAAGATAAGTATTAAGATAAGTGATGTGATGGCACTGCGGGTTAAGCCGCAGAAGCCTCTGTGCTGCAAGGTCAGAAGACCAACCAGTCGTAAGATCGAATCCATGTGATGGAGTGAGCTCCGGTCACTTGTCCCAGCTCCTGCCAACCTAGTACTTTGAAAGTATGTAAAAATGCAAGTAGATAAATAGGTACCACTTCAGTGGGAAGGCAATGGCTTTCTGGGTCTAGTCACGTTGGCCACATGACCACGGAAAACTGTCTACGGACTAAACGCTGGCTCTACAGCTTGGAAACAGGGATGAGTTCCGCTCCCTAGAGTTGGACACGACTGGACTAAATGTCAAGGGGAACCCTTACCTTTTTAAGATAAGTATAGTCACCAAATCCTGTGAGGTACTCATCCCCCTCTATTGGGCACTGGTTAGGCCTCATCTTTAGTACTGTGTCCAGTTGCGGACACTGCACTTTAAGAAGGATGCAGACAAACTGGTACAAGTTCAGAGGAGAGTGACAAGGATGATCAGGGGTCTGGTAACCAAGCCGTAGGAGGAAAGACTGAAAGAACTGAGCATATTCAGCCTTGAGTAAAAATAAAAAATAAAAAGAGGGGGAGATATAAGAGCAGTCTTCAAATACTTGAAAGGTTTTCACATAAAGGAGGGGCAGGATCTGTTTTCAGCTATCCCAGAATGAAGGACTCATAATAATGGGCTCAAGTTGCAGAAAGTTCAATTAAATATCAGGAAAAATGTCTTAATGGTTAGGGCAGTATGACAGTGAAACCAATTACCTTGAGAGGTGGTGAATGCTTCCGTGCTAAAGCATTCAAGACAAAATTAGACAACCATCTGTCAGATATACTTTGAATTGGATCCCTGCATTGAGTGTGAGGACGATGGCCTTAATAGGCTTCTTCCAATGCCATTATTCCATGAGCCTATGAAATGTGTAGCATATATAAGATGAAGGCAAGTGGGAAAATATACTGGGAAACACTAGCCATCAAAGGCAAATCAATAGTATAAAGTCACATATATTGTACAATACAATACCAGTTCAACACATGTAAAGCCAAGGATTTTTATTCATGGCAAAATTTCACACTCCATGCAAATAAGTTTGAGACTGTTAATTTGCTTCCCACAACCTTGGCAATACAGTACAACAGAGTTGCTGAGCAACAGCAAGTATTGCTAAAAACGAATGAAATCATGGAGAATTTTAATTCTTATTTCTTTCAATATAAGGTATTTTAAGAGGCATAAATTTTTAAGTTGTACTATAAACTAATGGCCTGGTGACACAGATTATATACAGTATATGTGGATGGTTTCTAGATCATTGAATTTCAAGAGCATTAAACGTCTTTTTCTTGTGATACAAAAGGTGGTAATACTGTATCTTTAGACTATGTGTGGGGAATTCTTTCCTTTTCCCTTTCCTTCCTTCCTTCCTTTGTCCAGGAGGAGAATTCCAGTCTGGGAACGTGCTCCAGCATAATAACTTTCAGTCATACAAAGCCTTCACAGATCTGAAATAAGGATAGAAGTAACTCAGCAACCAGTCAGGGAATTTAACAGGGCAGTGTTTGTTTTCTTCACTCTGGACATATATGACACTGGCTGAAATCCTGTTTGTTTAAATTCCATGGAAATTTGAAGTGGGGCAGGGAGACAATATTTCTGATTCACCAGCTAAGGTCCTGATACTCCTGTGTGATCTTTTGTTGTGGAGAAGCTTTTGGGGGCCAACAGACAGGTGTGTGTTAAGAGTCTTTAATTACTGAAAATCTCATCAGTGGCTGTGATTTTAAGTAAAGACTTCCTGATACCATCCCACAGCCCCCAATGATGAAAGGGATTACTTTGGGCCCATGGGAACCCCAAGACAGAAGAGGGAAAGGTTTAGGTTCTAAGCAACAATAAAAGCCTTTCACTGATGATGGCATCAGCATTATGCTACAGAACTTACACAAATAGGATTTCAGCCATTAAGTGGTCAGATCTCTCCTGGTTTCTGCCCCTTACTTGGTCGCTGTTGTGCCTTGGATTTTCTGGTTCAGTTTCTACTCTGCTAGCTTGGTATGAAAAAGATCATTATTCTAGATAGCTGTATGTTTTGGGTAATAGAATGACAGTGGCTTTTGCCGTCAGAAAAAGCACATGATATGTAGTATGTTCAGGTTTTTTAAATTTTGTTTTAGCTGTGGTTTAAAACACACATTTGAAAGTAAAGCCTCATCCATTTCTGTGTCATTTTCAGCTGGCCATGAACATGTCTGTTTCCATCTAATATGAATTTCTGTGCCTTGCTAGTGTGGTTCTGCCGAGTACATGGCCCCTGAGGTGGTGGAAGTCTTCACAGAAGAGGCCACATTCTATGACAAGCGCTGTGACCTATGGAGCTTGGGTGTGATTTTGTATATCATGCTAAGTGGCTATCCACCATTTGTGGGGAACTGTGGCACAGGCTGTGGCTGGGACAGGGGAGAAGTCTGCAGTGTTTGTCAGGTAAGCGGCTAAGCATATGGGGTTGAAGGAAAGCACATGCATGCATACTCCTAGAATATATGTGGAACAAGGTGATGGGATTATGGCTCACAATGCCTGTTTAGTTGAACTACATGAATTGCTTCCCAAAGTCCTCTGAGACATTCTGCTAACTTGAAGAATGAGGGCTGTTGTAGGACCACCTAGAAAATACAGTGCTCTAAATGTATGATCATACCCAATGTGATATAGTGGATAGAGTGACAGACTAGGACTCAGGAGGCCTGATTTTGAATCCCCACTGAGCCATGGAAACTCGAGTGGAACTGATAAAACCACTCCTTAAATATCTCACTTACCTTGAAAGTCCTATTAGGGTCACCGTAAGTCAGATCTGACTTGACAGCACATAACAACAACAAAGATGTTTGATCCTTTCTTATAGTCCCAGACGGAATACCACTCTACTCTTTATTAGTTACAGTTATATATTGCCTTTGCTCCAAGTGGGCTCAGGACAGCCTACATGGATTTCCAGATTCCTCCCATGTAGTTCTCATGACGATTCTCTTGAATTCAGCTAAGCCAGGAGAGAGTGGTTGGCCCAGTGACCATCCACTGAGTTTTAGGGCTCAATGGAAAACAGAACCTGGATTTCTTTAGTTCCATTCCAATATATTAACCATGGCTTCAGCCCAGCTCTCTTATGTGTTAGGTTCAGTTTCTAGCTGTATGGATTTGTGAAGGGAATAAGTTGAGTAGCACTATATGGAATCACAGAATTGCAAGTTAATTTTATTGATGTACTCGAATCAGATTTGAACTGTCCAAATACAGGTTAGTCTATTGCCCATGTTCAAATGTGCCTTGATTGGGGATGGGAAACATGCTGTTACTTCAAGTTCTGAGGACTATGTTGTCTTCTCAAGTCCTGTGGAATTTCAGTTCAAAACTATATTGGCAGCATTATAGGAAAATGGAGGGCGGGAAGGGCTGTGGGGACCTACTATGACCATGTTGTTTTTTAAAAAGTGACATTTGTGACTCTGAATTAACAATGTGTGAAGATGGTGAGCATATCCATTCTCCTAGAAGAAACAGACAGCTCGGAATAGAGAGGTTCCGGAGTTAATGTTCTCCTAAGTGAGATGGAATGAGTCCTTGTTCCATCCCAGGCAGACACACTACACTCCTTTCCCAAATCTATCCCCATTTAAAATCATTGAGAAACCAAAATATAATCATGAGTCCCAGAGTCATTTAGAACTCCCAGTACTCAAGAAAATATTGGACTCAAGGTAGTTAATTCCGTGGCCTGAAAGAAATCAATTAAGTTTAGTATTGGTAGCAGCTTGTGTCTGTTCAAGAGATCAAACATAAGATCTTTGGTATAATTGTTTTATTAGAAAAATAAAGATTTAAAAAGAAATTCAGTTTCTTGCAAAAGCAAAACAATCAGGAACATTTCCATAACTATCCAGTTAGAACACTAACAAACTCCAGCTAAAAAAAAAACAAAACAATAAAATTGCTATCTAAGAAAAATTAGGAAGAGCATAGCTTCCCCTCTAACTACTTGTAGAACTACATCCTAAAACAATTTCAGGAACGCCAATGTCCATCTAAGAAACCATTGTCCATATAATCCATAAGGCAAAAAAGTTCCTTTTAGAAATCTATGAGACGGAAAAAGAACTCTTCTCTCCCTCTGCAAAGCTGCATTTTTCTTCTGTGCTGGAAAAAAACCCTCCTTCCTTCCCCCCCCCCCCGTGGACAGCCAATCAGGAAGAAGAAAAAGCTATCTTTCTTAGTCCTTCTATTCTCATGAGAACACAGGTGTTGTTTAGGTTTAGCCGCTGGGATGTTTAGACTTCAGTAGGAATGGAATGTTTAGAATTCCGTATCCTGGGTGACTAGATAAGAACACGGACTTCTGTGAAGGAAAACAGCATCTGGAAACCTCCATTAGAATTACACAGACCAAGGATGGATTCTTTCTGGCTAATTTCATGACTACAAATCTAATTTAGAAATTACTTTATGGTTTCTATAACCCATATCATCACACCTATATTTATATGTTGTTGCTAGAACAAACTGTTCGAGAGTATCCAGGAAGGCAAATACGAATTCCCCGACAAGGACTGGTCTCATATTTCCAGTGATGCCAAAGATCTCATCTCAAAGTTGTTAGTCCGCGATGCCAAAGAACGGCTCAGTGCTGCTCAGGTTCTACAGCATCCATGGGTACAAGGTGTAAGTTGCCTGTCTCTTCCACGCCTGCTTCCCTGTCTGTTTTTATATTGTACTGCTGTTTGATAAAATAGATGCTTGAGAAAAGGTCACCCTGGGTTTTGATTTCATTGGAGATAAGCCAGAGCCAAACAGTGGTCACCAGAATGGAAACCCAATGGCATTTTTTCCTAAAAATGCTTTAAGTGGGGGGCGGGCGGCACAGGGGCGGTTGCCCTAGGCATCAAATTCTTAGGGGTGTGGTGGTTGGAAGGGCTTCGTTGCCCAAGATGGTCCCTTCCTGTGTCTTTCTCTGCCCCTTTCTTTCTTGACTGCTATCACATCATCCACCAAGGTGCCGGCCTTCCTGGCATCAAACGTTTTGCTGGGAAAGGGGCCTGTGGTGGTCGCTAGCTCAGTGGCTACCCAGCAGAGCAGCGGTCTCCTTCATTTTGGAGCCACAAACAGGGAGCTTGAACAGCAGAACTGAACCTGGCAGGGAAGTCACTACAGACAGCCAAGGTGCAATGATAGGCAGGCAGGACAGAGGGATGCCCTGCCCCGCCAGCAGCTCCTCTGGCCCTCCTGCCCTGCCGAGCCCTGCCCTCCTTGATGGAGTAGGCACTCCCCTCAGCACCCATCCCATCCCAGCGCTCTACACATCCTTGGCTTGCCTCCTTCTTGAGTGGCTACACTTCATGACACTATCCCAGGGGCTTCTCCGACCACACCCAGCCACATGGTGCCCTGGGTGCTGACAATCCATGTTACACCACTGTTAAAACCCAACCCCGTTGAATGCTTCCCTAAATACTGAGGTGCCTGAAACCTTTCTGTTTCAGCCTGTAGCACAAGAACCTTAAGCTAGTCCTGTTTTCCCAGAGGCATTCATGGATGTTCAGGTTTTCTGGGTTTGTTTGGTCACAAGCCCATTTTGAGTGTATGTTCTCTCTGAGAAGAATCAAGTGTTCCCAGCATTGATACAGGTGAAATGCAAAGCGTCATGAATATTTTTGGTAAAAGCAAAAGAGAAATAAAAAGTTAAACAAAAGCAAAAACATGGTGGCATCTCAAAGACTATCTTGTATAATTTTTTTAGTGTGAGCTTTTGTGGACAAGTCCATTTCATCAGGCATTATACATTACACTTGCCCACGAAAGCGCATATTAAAAAAATATAAAAGATAGTCTTTGAGGTGCCACGACATCTCTGTGTGTGTTTTTTTTTTACTTTTTATTTCTGTTTTGATTTTACCTGCAATGCTTACACAGACTAATGTGATCACCTATAACTATACATGCATATTTTTGTTCTTGTTTAAGATACATACATTTATAGGAACATTGTAGCTGCCACATGTATGGCCATCTAATTTATATGAAAGCTTGGTTGTGAAAGGAGTGTTCAGATTAGTAAACTCTGAAATATGAGTGTCATTTACGTATTCTTTACTTAAGTAAAGATTTGTTTTTTAAAAAAAAACCCCTCAGCTTAAACTGTAATATTCTAATCATATCCAGCATGCTTCTGAAAGAGGACTGCCTACGCCACAGGTCCTTCAAAGGTAACTCTTTCTGATTATCTTTCTTAAGTAGTGGGAAGGGTTTTGTGGGAGAGTTGCCATTTGATCCAGATGTGAGCAACTTTGGTAGATTTGGGAGCTTCCAGACCTTTCTGCAGGCTGGCCCAGGCCCCAAATTCACAATTTAAAAAACAAAACAAAATCTGCTTCGGGTTGGGGGAGTCCCTAACACGATAAATTGTAAGATGGGGGGGTGGTTGGAGTGGTTTTATGGGTCACAGAAATGCCCCACAGAGCACACTGTATCCACTCATACTACAGTCATATCAGAGGAGGACCAAGGAACCTAGCAAACTGCATTAGTTGGAAAAACCGTTTGTGTGAGGATGGTTTACGACGTCTGCAGGACTAGTTTACTGTAGTTTGGTATCACAGAACATAACCTGATTATTTAAAAGTGAAGTAGTGGAGAGACAAATTGTGCCCATCTCCTGCTTTCAACGATGGGATATTTAGTCTCCATGATATAAATGGATCTCTCTCTCCCCCCCCCCCCCAAATCCACTTTGGCAGGAACAGCAGCACGAAAGAGCTGACTCTCTTCACTGCAGAGGCTATTGCCTTAAACCGCCAGCTCTCCCAGCACGAAAATCAACTCAACGAAGAGCAAGAGGGCATCATGCAGGCCATGTGCTCCATGAAGCTTTCTCCTCCCTCCAAATCCCGCCTTGCCAAACGCAGAGCCATGGCTCAGGCCACAAAAAGCAGTGGCTTCCAACCAGCTCCTCACGCGGCCCTTTGATGCACATTTCCCTTTGTCAAGGGTTAGGTTCTGTTTTGTATCCTGCTTTTTAAAGAGACTCTTCGGTATCCCGGTGTTTGAAAGGATTTTAGAATGAAACTTGTGTTGAAGTAATTTAAAAGACAGTATCCTTGGAAGTGCTTTTATGTATGCTGATTTAAATGAGTTTTTTAGAGAACCTTTGCTGCTGCTACCATTGTAACAAACCACATAAGTTGCATTTGCACATAGCTATCTGTAACTAGAAGGATAAACTTCTGTAGCTGAAAAAGGAGTCTGAACTCACCAGCTCTTGAAGGATCTTCCATTACCTGCACAACTCTAGGTCTCTGTTTACGGGAAGTAGAATAATTAGTTGTGGCCATCCTTCAGGTAATATTGCTAACCTTTCTTTTTTTTTCTTTTTTCCATTATAGCATATGAGTTAAAATGCAAAAAATAGGAAAGGCTTTGCCTCTTACCTCGGGGAGCTAACTTCTGATGTTATAAATCTAGGGTCTAGACCAGCATAGATTTCAGCACATATGACTTCAATATGTGAAAAGCACCTCACTGCTAAGGTCTGTAGTGGCCCATGTCTTCCTTTTCTGCCCACAAAAGTCAGGTTTTTGGCACTGAGACAGAGTATATCTTAACATTCTGGTTGCAAAGATTCATTTTGGAATCCGTCTTCTGGATGCTGAACCATCCTGTCCTTGGTAAGGCCTTCCTTTTTGCTCAGATTTCCAGGTCAACAAGTAGGGGAATTATATCTTTAATTGCTCTAAATATTTAGTTCAATTCTCTACAAAATATTTCTTAAAGAAGTGTGCCTTTTCACTGAAGATCTAGAGAGAGATGTGTGCAGCATTGCTTCTTCCCCTGTGTGGGGTCTGCTAGAAAGCTCTTATCTAACACTGGTGGACTGTGCAGAAATGGGAGCTCCAGAAAGCTTTTTGCTACCAGCATTTATGCCAATGGCATTATACGAACAGGCATAAATAATAGGATTTGGGCCAAACCTTTTGAAATATAATATATTGCTGTGGATTGGCTACTCTTGAAATGTGACCTTGCTTGAGAATGATTCACGCTGTATCACATGATTATTTAAAATCCCAGCTATTGAATTTCAATTGGGCATCTTTGGAAATCCTCCTTCATGAAAGTATTAAAACTGTTCACTTCAGGACCTCTGAGTCCTTGTCAATTAAGAAGAGGATTTAAATTTTATCCGATTTTCAAAATCAGTATTAATGTTGAAGCAAAGAACAGAACAGATCCAATAAATGGTTATCCCAAATCTACCTTGCAGAATAACTTGACATTTTGTCTTTAAATGTAACATATATATATATAGATTTACAATTTTAAAATTATTATTGAACATACTGGTGATGAATGTGAAGAATGGCTGCTAGATTTATGTTGTTTTTTTAAAAAATGTACTGTCTGAAGGATTATTAATTGTACTTCAGTTTTTAAGCATACTTTAAGCTGTTACAGCTCTACCATACACTTCTTTGCTCATGGTTTTTAAAAGCTTTGGACAACTCAGGAAATAATATCCCTAGCTATATGACACATATATTAATATTGTGTACTTAAAATTAAACTTACTTCATTTCTAAACTGTTTCTTTGTTGATATGTGGAGTAACACAAGTACTCGCTTTTCGCAAACTGGAAGTCCAGGATTCTATCAACATGGAACACTGACTTTCTTGGAACATCCTGAATACATGTCATAAAAAATATTTCAGCATCTTTGGCTGCCATACATGCCATAGCAAATTACTGGGAGTAAGAATACCTTTTTAATATGTTTCACTAGCATGAAATTAAATTTGGACAGTGGTAACACTATATAGCACAGCAGTTCATTCTGAACAAAAGATGCAAATGAAACTAATATTGATATATAAATATAGGAGGGCCTGGCGTACTCTGGTCAATGGGGTCACGAAGAGTCGGACACGACTAAACGACTAAACCAACGATGAAACAATCTGAATTGAAGATTAAAAGCCAATTTTTAATGTTTTAAAAATAATGACAGAAAATAAACACAGGGTGTCATGTGGTATAAAACATACAAGGGTCTAAATACGGATTGAATCATGGCTGTTTGTATGGTCCCATGGTAACCATGCAATGGATTTTTGCTTGCCCATGGACAGAGTGGCACTCTGCACAGATCCCTGTTCAGTCTGGCGTTCTTGGAGTTGAAAACAGAGAGGTAGCAGAGACATGCCATTCAAAGAAGAAGAAACTGAAATGAATACACTGTAAAACTAGAAGGTACCTTTATCACATGTATACTATTTCTTGTAGTGTTGGCCCTTCAAGTGGTGAAAGATGCCTGCTGTCATAGCACACTTTGTCCTTTGTATTTAGCATGCACTGTATTGTAACTGGTTACTGGAGGCTAAAGTTGGATTTAATTGGCAAGGCTGATTGGTACATAAGATATCTTGGTGTAAGAAAGAAAGCAAATTAATCTAGAGCATGGATTTCTCTTAATATCTGGTTTTGCTCTGTGATGTTGAACAGTATGGATGCTGGACATGCACAATTATTACTATGGTTTATCAAATAGAACTTAAAACCCATTTTAACCTGGTTACTACATGAACGGAATTTTCTGCAGAGACATTCAAGCGTAGTGAGACATAACTTCTGAAAGTAAGTATTTTTAATAACATGCAGGGCCACAAATTGAATAAAAGACTTCCTGCAGTACATAAGGTTTGAAATGGCTATGCCTCCTTCTCTTAGCACATTCTTTGTAGTAGCCTTTCATTCTCTTGTTTCTTGTAGACTACTTGGAGGAGAGGTAGACTGCAATCCTATATACATTCGGTAAGTTTCAGTTATCACAGAAAGGTGTGGTGTGTGTGTCACTCCTGCTGTGTAGGCATGGGGTTAAGATTATTCTGTCCAGGCTGTGTGAATAGGAGCTATCCAGACACTTGGAGGCGGGTGGGGGGAACCATGGATCTGTTTTTAGGATGGTGTGACTGAATTCTTGATAAGGAATACTACCAATCAGTCATCAGGGCTTTTTCCTGCTTTTTCTGCTTCCCCTGTTGTCTGTGTTTGTATTTCAGTATTAACTAATTTAAAACAGAAACAGAAAAAAATTGTATAGGGATAAATCATAAACAGATGAACTGAATCTCAAAAAACACTTTAATTTTTTTTGGGGGGATAGGAGGATCATTTTTGTAATGGAGTAGGATTACTAGGATTATTATTGTTATTGACAATCATTTCTGCATGTTTAATACATTTTAATACATTTTCAGTTTTGCTGGAAGTCCACCACAGAGTGGAGTTTTTTTTAAAATCTGTCTGTCTGTCTGTCCCACCCATCTAGCTACCAAGGCCACTCTGGGCGGTTTACAAAAATAATAATGAAATAATAAGATAAAAACAAAAATGAAAAGGGTTTGGGGCTTTTGGAGACTTGAGAAATACCTTTTTATTGCCGAATGATCACTCTTGGAGCCTTCATAAGAGTACTGGTAATGTTGTGATGATGATGCACCACAACTTTACTTGTATCCTAATTGCAGCTAGAAATGTTGTTTGCTTGTACCGCCACCCCCCCACCCCACCCCCCCGTGTGTGTGTGTGAGTGAGAGAGAGAGCAAGCATGTGGGAGGGCGGCCTAACCTACCAGATAAACATTGTTGCTTATAATCACACAGCATAACAATTCTGTAGCCTGTCCCTTCCTGTGCTATCTTTAAATGGATAATTCATCCAGTAATTTAATTTAAACAACACCCTAGGAAAACTCTTCATACCACAATATTGGCAGCATAAAAAGAAAATGAAAGATCTTGCACTCATTTTCTCTCCAGTAACACTCACTTTTTAAATCATTTGTAGAAAAGATGCTGTCTTGCTGATTAGAGGAAATAAAATCCTATTTGTTTAATTCTCAAAGCTAACGCTTTTCTTTTGGGCCATTCCAGTGCTAAAGCATGAACATCTAATCTGGTTTCTTTAGGAACATGCTACCATGGCAACTGAAGGCTTGACAGTTCTGAAGAAGCATATGCTAGTGCCCACTCTCTCTCAAAGCTTCCCGTTCATGTCTCGCTTGTGTCATTTATTTCTTTCAGTTTTCCACTAATGCAATAATAGAGACATTGCAATAATTTGGGACTGTGTGAAGAAAGCTCTGAAAAACCTGTAGCTTTTGTTTTGAAGAGGCATTCATAACAATTAACTCTTCTACCAAGAGAAACAACAACACAACAAAAATTGTTGATAATTGACTAGATTTAATTGGTAGTTACAATAGACTACTGGCTCTGTGAGTTGGGTTCCTGCCTGTGGAGCCAGAGTTTGGGTGTTCAATTCCACACTGTGCCTCTCATGAAAAGATCTAGCCTGTATAACTTTTAAGCAAGCTGCAAAGTCCCAGGACTCCTCCAGCCGAAGGGAAGGGTAAATCACTTCTGAGTTCTGTGTAGCTAGAGGGGATTGTTATGGCTGAAATCCTGTTGTGGAGCTATGCACATGTAGTGTTGAGTTATGCTTGCGGTAGCTACAGTGGTGCTAAGATGGAAGCCCTATCTACAAAGCACTTCCAAAAGTGCACCGAGCAATTGATTGAAATGGGAACTGTGTAACCATTTGTGAAATCACCTGGCACAGTCCTTATTGCCAGGGTGACTGACCAGCACATTTACCACTGTGTAACATGTTATGCCTCGATGAACAGGATTCTGAATTGACTTGATGGCGTGTGATTCTGCCATTATTAACGGTAGACTGCTTTGTGCAGATACTGGTGAATATCTGTGTTTCATCCAATGCAAAGGCAAACTGCTAACTCACACGTATTAGTTGTGTTCTTTTTCTTCTATATCAGTGATTCCCAACATTGGGCCCGCAGATGTCCTTGGACTACAGTTCCCAGAAATGCTGGCTAGCACAGCGAGTGGTGAAGGCTTCTGGAAAATTTAGTTCAAGCCCAGCTGGGGACCCAAGGATGGGAACCACTGCTCTGTATGATCATACAGGATCCAGGTTGCTGAAATCATGACTGTGTGGGTGAAAAAAGAACACTTCAGGAGAGGAATAGGTGTTGAATTAAAAATGGATGGAGAGGAAAAGGTCCAGGAATTCATAACCTGTGATCTGTTTTTAACTGCAATCCCCTGTTGCTGTTTCTCATAAAGAAAATTAAATATTGACGCTGTTGCTTTTGCGATATACAATAAAGTCTAGGTTGGTCTCAATATACTGCCCTTCAGTAGCTCTTCCGAGGAACAATTTATGTCCAAATACAGAATGCAAGGCTACTCGGGCTGTTATGAAGAATAAAGGCATTGAGCAGGGGGTTGGACTTGATGGCCTTGTAGGCCCCTTCCAATTTCACTTTTCTATGGTTCTATGATGGCCACAAATGATCCCTTCATTTTCACCCATTGCACTCAGGGCTGAGAAGAAAACTACAAAACTACCTCCTCTTCTTCAGCTGAATCTGCCCCATCTCTGTGTGGGTGGAATGAGAGATCAGTATATAGAGAAACTAATCTGTAAACTTTATTTTGTAGGGGAAAAATTGTGATATGCTTTAGTTATGGGTAAAAATAGTCTGGGTATTTTTTTAGGTCAGCAATATCCTTTTTTCATTCAAGAGTACTGGCAGCAATATGCCAATTCTCCTTTAATAGAGAAAGTCTATGTGTCTCATCCCGTTATGTGATTGTGATTTTTCTTCTTCTTCTCCCAGACATAGAAAGTTCCTTAAAGAACTTGGTGGAAAGTGATTTGAAATACCAACCATGTTCCTAATCAAGTCACATAGCCTCCAGGCTCTTCCTAATTAGCTGATGCTAAAAGTAGCATAAATTCTCCAAAGGTCACTATGCAGAATATTTTTTCACACTCAAGTTTTAAAATGACTGCAGACTTTGCTTCTGCTACAATGTGGAAGCTAGCCACTTGCCCGTTAACATTTTTGTGTGGAACTTGTCCTCAAGCATTTCTCATATTAAGCTGCAGCCTTTTCTGTGTTGCCTTGTGCATTGCCCACATCTCTGTTGAACTAGGTGTTTCACTTCTAACTCATGTGCATAACATTGCCAGAGGAAAGAAGTAATATCTGCAGAAACTTACAAGGGGCAGACGTACAGTTAGAACTGGGCTGCTGAATTTTAATTCATAAATTAAACTCGGCTCCCTCTGCCCATAATCTGTTTCTTTGTTCAAAATTCTCCCAGTCTCCAAAATATGTGGATTTATCCAATTTATCTTTAGTCTTGCTGTGTTTTGACTACAGTGCTCATCCAAGGAAAACCAAGTTTGTCCCATTGAACTCTAAAAGTAATTGGACGACATTTGCACTTGTTTAATCAACATTACAAGGTTCTTGTGAAGATAATGGGGCTGTCGATGGTAGTAGTAGTAGTAGTAGAAAACTTGAGCTCCTTGGAAGACAGGTGGGATAAAATATACTGAAATGAATGTGTTCCAAGGAAGCAGCATCACTTGAGGCAATTCTTTTTTGACTTCACTGAGTTCACAGTGCTTTTAGGGGGAAGGTACAGTATGTGTAAAAAAAATACCTGGACATTTCCATAGAATTGTAAGACTGCAGAGTTGAGAGGGACCCCATGGACCATATAGTCCAACCTCATGCAAAGATTATATGTGCAATTTTGCCATAGACATAACATAGTATACATTTCATACTGCTGCTCTATCTTCCATCCATGTAGCTGCATTCTCCAAGTCCTATAGTCTGTCTTCTCCACCAGGTGCTCTCTATATCTGTTGAATAATCCCCAGCCAAAATGGCCATCAACAACTTGGTAATACATTTTTAATTCCACATGCTTTGCAGCAGCATGTAAAAAGCAGCAGAAGACAAGACGTGTATAGATGTACAATGGCAGTATCTGAGTAATCCTGCCTGACATACTGTAGGTAACATAACACTGTCGGGCACACTGCTTTGAGTCAAGGCAACTTATTTTTAGAAGCCGTTGCCTAAAGACTAAGACTTGCTCATTAAGGACTTGATTAAATAAATAGCTTGTTTCTTAGGAGTGTCTAGTTGGATGGGCGAGTTCAGTATTCCAATAATATGAGTAATGTTGTGTTTGCTCAGCAAGTGAACTCATTAACTGATCTAATGGTTAATCAAGAGGCAAACCAGGCACTAGTTAGGCCATGCTTTTCCTTCTGTCCGAAGCAGTCTTGTCTTCTCCGTCTCAAAGGCTAATTTCTTTGGCAGAGTTTGGATTCCAAAGAGCCAAACTACATTTAATGGGGCAAGGTTGTCTGTTAACAGGTCTCCTACTCTATATATGAACGAGGCAGCTGAGGAGTGTGGCTAATTTCTAACATCTATACCATGTAACAGTGAGGGAGAAGGTGTAGGGAAGGAGAAGCCTCCACCACCAAAGGATTATTCCTGCAGTCAGTGCCTCAAGGTAGAAACAGGTTCTGTAAGAGTGGATCCTAGTCATTTACCTTGCAGAAGTGATATTGTATACAGTATCTCATTCATATTTTAGAGGATCTAGGTTATCCAGTAAAGTTTCTTAAGTTTTCCACTGGAACCTTTGTTGAGAGAGGTTGAATCTCTCTTCCAGCGCCCCACATGAGATGTGTTTTGCCTAGCTCAAAGCAGTGCCTGAAGTTCCTCCAGCAAACATTTCAGCTTGGGAGCTGGCTTCACTGTGTGTAGGCCAGGGAACTTACTGATGGCTTCCGCATGTCTGATTAATCTCCATTCTTCTTAAAAGTAACTTCCAAGCTGCATTCCCCCAACAAGCTTAAAAGACTGGCCAAATAGTGCTCTGGTGAATGATGTCACCATTCCCACTGTGGCTAATATACCCCAGCTGCTCTTGTACATATTCCAGTTGCACAACAGTAGTCATCATAGTCTGCCCTCTTCTTGTGCCTAGTACAGTGTGATCTGCCTCCATGGTATTTTATGAAGAGAGCAGGCATCATCTCTTTGAAGTGAAGTTCTTCAGTGGATTGGATTGAAGACTTGTGCTATTTTAGCATCTTTTATCCAAGGTTGAACAAAAGGAAGTGCTCACATGGATAGGATGTGCATTCGGCCCATTTGAAAGCCTTGAGCTGTTGGCCTTTCCTTGATCCTCTTTCAGAAGAAGAAGATTTACAGAAGACTTATATACTTTATACAATGTTGCAATCTGAGGGACGATAACCTTAAAGATAGGACAAGTTGCCAAGCATGCTGTACTAGCAGATGACAAGGAACAATCATAAATAGAACAGAATAGTAAAATTACAATTTAACTTTCAAACCTGGAAATACCATCTTAGGAAAAGATGAAGACAGTAAGGAAATGATAAATATGTAATATAGGATGGATTGACTCAATAAAGGAAGCTGCAGTCTTTAGTCTGCAAAAGCAAAATGTATAGGGTTGCCTTTAAGTTGGAAGTGATTTGAGGGCAGATAAAACCAACAACAAGGTGGAAAATACTGATATATCATCTTCTAACAGTTGCATGATAACAGGAAGGCCACAGACAGGAGCTGGAATCCTACCTGGTGTTCACAAAGTTAGTCAAGGTGCACCTCAATTGCTCAGCAGGGCATGACTGAGTTGCAACATGTCACCTCGCCAATTAGCCACAGCAAGTTACACAAACTTTATGTGAACACCAACAGAATTTTAGCCAGTTTTGTTTAGTTTTCTCTTTATCACATCCCAGAGGGACAGCCCATAAAAAATCATTGCTGATTGTATCAAAGGCCCAACAGGGAAATATTCTCCTTGTCCAGTTCTCAGTGCAAGTCATCAACCAAGGTGATCAAAACCATTTCCATCCAATAACCAAGCCACAAATGAGTTGGAAATAGATCTAGATAAGCTACCTCATCCAGGAACCCCTGTACGTAAGAAGCCACCACACACTCCAATTTGTTATGTACCACTAAGTCAGAATCAACTTACAACAAGCCTTATGGGGCTTTCAAGTGAGGTGAGATTTTTAAAGAGTGGGTTTACCAGTTCTACAACACCCAGTGAACTTTCATAGCTGATGGGGATTCAAACCCAGGCCTCCTGAGTCCTGACTCATCACTCTATCCACTACACCGCACTGAGTATCACATACTCTGATACTTTGACCAAAATTAGAATATTAGCGATTGGTTGGTAGATTTCAAGTACTGTGGAATTCAAGAGGGCTTTTTCAAAGCAATCCTATTATGGTACTATAGATATATGGGAACCCTACCTTACCGCAAAGGCTACCTCTTCCAATACACAAATGCCTCTTCCAATGTTACTGCAAAGAGACATTCACCACTTGACTTGCCCAAGTCCTTGATTGCTTTTAACAGCCAGCGAGGGCAAGGATGTAGCACACTTGGTGACTTTCATGTTTCTAAGCATTCTGTCAGCGTTCTAAGGCTGCACCATTTGGAATCTATTTATTGTTGTGGGACAAGAATAGGCCAAAGTTACATCTACAGTACTTCCATCAACTCCAGCACTCAAGAGAAAATGGATCCAAGCCCTCCTTATTCTATATATACCCCAGAACATATTATAGGTAACTCTGGTGCTACACATACTTCCAAACTCTTAGCAAGCTGCCAGTGGTTAAAACGCTGTACTGCAGCTAAAACTGTGCTCACGACCTGGGGTTCAAATCCCAGGTAGCCGGCTCAAGGTTGACTCAGCCTTCTATCCTTCCGAGGTCGGTAAAATGAGTACCCAGCTTGCTGGGGGGGGCAATGTGTAGCCTGCATAATTAAATTGTAAACAGCCCAGAGAGTGCTTGTAGCGCTATGGGGCGGTATATAAGTCCAATAAATAAATAAATAAAATAAAAATACATTGGGGTCTTCCAGAGACTCCAGAAAAATCTGATCTAGCTACAAATAGGTAAGGTCACAGTGTAACAAGCAAATGATATATAAAAATGCAGACTAATGTCTGCATTGCCAAAGAATTAATATCTTGCTGTTGTACTTATTTATGCTGCTTTAAAAAAGTAAACAAGCCTGCAAATCATTACATGAAAAGAGGACCTCAGGTGATGCTTTTGGCTTTGTCAATCTAACACAGGGGAGGGCAAACCTCAGCCCTTCAGACGTTGTTGGACTTCAGTTCCCAACACTACTAATTATGCTGGTCAGAGCCAATGAAGGTAGCAGTCAAACAACACCTGGAAGGCTACATTTTGCCTATCCCTGGTCTATGATCTGAACCATGCTGAAGATGCAATGGCTTAAATTCCAGCTAAATTAGATACCAGAGGGCAAGTCAATCATGAATAGCTGAAGTCTGGTCAAGCATAACAAACTAAGACTGGATCCAGCACAACAAATTCAGTTCAGCACACATACCTTGTTTTACTTTTTTTTTCTTAAGAGAAATCCCTACACTTCAGAAAAGATAAGTTACTAAAATTCCACGTAAACTAAAGTCTTCTCTTTTCTTTCCTAAAACAGGGACATTTATTACAGAACCTGATGTTCCATGCCGTTATTATTAGCACAATGAGAAATGCAAGTATAATTAACAGAATTAGTACAATGCTAAAAATTTCCCTCCTCATTCTTGCAGCTGTAAGAGCCAAGTGGTTGAGAATTAAAATTACGATGTGGCATTCCACATGCTGGTCTGATCTTACTCATTTGGCTGGATTGGATATTAATTACCCCTTAAGTTTTTGAACAGAAGAATCTGTCTTATATCGTGTCTGATCATTTGGCCCTCTTGACTGATACTGTCGACTGACTGACTAGCAAACAGTGGCTCTCCAGGGTGCAGACAGGATACCTTCAGCATGAAAAACATCAGTAACAGCGTACCATGAGAGATCATGAAACAGAGAGCAGGCACATAGTAAGAGTGCCATGCAGCCCAGGTAAACAACGTGGATCTCATTTATGTTCCAGCATTAGGCAGCTGGGCTTCATCTATGATTTGATTTGATTGTTGAGACTGGAGAAGAAAAGGAAGGAAGGCAACTTCACTCTCCATAAGACTAACCCCAGCCAGCCTGTGCCTTTCTGCCTAACTCTTTTCTTACAGTGTGTTTGTAAATGTTCAATTTGCCTGCATATGTATGTATGAATACCCACCATTGGTTGCTATGCCTTCTGCCCTAATAATCTCTGGGGTGCCAGTTACTGCTGCCTTAGGGTAAAGGCAAAGGTTCCCCTTGACATGTTCACTCCAGTCATGTCTGATTCTAGGGGTGGTGGTGCTCATCCCGTTTTCAAGCCATAGAGCCAGCGCTTGTCCGAAGACAGTTTCCATTGTCACGTGGCCAGCGCGACTAGGGAACGTCGTTTAGGGACGTGGTGGCACTGCAGGCTAAACTGCAGAAGCCTCTGGGCTGCAGGGTCAGAAGACCAGCAGTCATAAGATCGAATCCACACAACAGAGTGAGCTCCTGTTGCTATGTCCCAGCTCCTCGCCAACCTACTAGTTCGAAAGCATGCAAATGTTATTAGATAAATAGGTACCACATCGGTGGGAAGGGAAAAACTTCTGCCTTAGGTGCAACTAAATATGCATGTCCTTGTATGCTCATTACTGCATGGGCACTGCTATGGGCAATGACTCCTTTTTTAAAAAAATATGTTTTAAAGACTTTAATCATGACTTGCAAAAAAAAGAGTGAAAAAAAAACATTTTTGATTACATGAATTCATCTTTTCCAGAGACAATAACTGGAGGGAAAGGATTATCTAATTATAACATAAAAGTGCACCATACAGATGCAAAATCCTTAGGGTCTGTGCTTCCTGCAGAACACGCAGCTTCTCAACCGTAGCAATATGGAGAATCTTTTATAGTCAAGCTTTGTTGGTGATGATGAATGCAGCCTTCCAACCCTGTGCAATAAGAAGATGCAGTGCCACCAATAAGTAAATGATCAATGGTTTTTTGAAAGTACGTTTAGACTGTCCACTCTCATCTGTCCACATACAACTGGGTTCATATTAATTCTGGCTCCAATAATAACACCAGTCTTTCAAATAATAGAGGAATAAAAGGAAGCTATAATGAGGCAGTGTTTTATCCTGCCTGCTACTTAAGAGTCAGTGAAATACCGGGAAAGGAATGATGGGAAAGCTTGGTTCTTAACTGCATGGAGAATCTACGAATGAGCAGAACTCTTCTTCTCTTCCAATGTGGTAATTTTTATGTGGAAAAAGTGACAACAGAGAGGGGCGGGACTAGGCACTCCTCTCTCAGCCTGTTGCCAAGAACAGGGTAAGTAATAACTGAGTAGAGCTTTATAAGAACTGCTGGTTGACTCAGTGGTTTGGGCACCTGGCTGTGAAGCCAGAGGTTAGGAATTAAATTCCTCTCTGTGCCTCCTTGACAGGGGCTGGATATTCTGGTTTAGCTCTTGTGTGGAACAAGAGAGTGCAGAAAACGGCAATGCAAGCTGGTCATCCATGATGGGGCTACCACAGCTCCAATAACATCACAATTGAGATTGCTGGTTTCTCTGCCACCCTTACAGGTGTAAAAGCAGTGATCCTCACAACAGCTTTGTAGTTGCAGAACAGCTCATGTGAGTAATGCTATTTTCCCAGACCCCAGCTACCCAGCAAGGAAAAGTGAATTGGGCTCCCTATGATCCTGTACTGCCCATAAAAAATCAGTCAAAGGTTCCATGTAGCCTTTGGCCTGCCCACCTCTGCCCAAAGGCATGTGTATTTGGTTCCACTAATTGGGTATGCATTTTCCTGTTCCTGACTTCTTGTTTCTTGGACAGCAATGAGTTAAAACCAACCCCTAAGAATACCATCCAGAGATAGACGGAGAAAGGGGAAGCACCCACTAAAAAAATCTGGAGAAGACATCCAGTTACTGACATAAAATGGCGTTATTTATTTATTTATTTATTTATTTATTTATTTATTTATTTATTTATTTATTTATTCAATTTATATGCCGCCCACACTACCCAGAGGTCTCTGGGCGGCTTACAATAATTAAAATTCAATACAGTAAAAGATAAAATAATTAAAATACAATTAAAATACAATTAAAATTGCCATCAGACCCACAGCTAATATTATTTCAATTAAAAGCCTTCTGGAACAGGAAGGTTTTGACCTGGCGCCGAAATGTCATCAGCGTCGGCACCAGACGAATCTCAGTCGGGAGGGCATTCCATAGTCTGGGGGCAGTTGCCGAAAAGGCCCTTTGTCTACAAACTGTCCCACTTACCTCCTTAAGGGACGGCTCTTTCAAAAGGGCCCCCTGGCTAGATCTTAACTGCCGGGTAGGTTCATATGGAAGGAGGCGGTCCTTCAGGTATCCAGGATTATATCCAGGATTATAGAAACAATGTAACTTTATCAGTTGCTGAGAGGTATCCCAGTTATCAAACTATATGAGCAGCCATGCTATGTGTATGTGCTCAAGCATCTTCAAAATGGCTCACTCTGTTCAGTCAGAGGCTGGTCAATACAGAAGCTTCATGTGCATTTATTCAGAAAACTTAGAAATTGAACATAGGAAACAAATATAGTCTTTATAAAAATTGCACAGTACTCTCTATTCATTCACTGGCTTCCTTTTAACATCAAACCACCATGTATAAACCTGACAGGCAAGACAAAGGTACAGTCAAGTGAAATCCCAAACTCTATTAAGCATGTCTTGAAAAAGCAACTTGTTCTCTCTCACAGTAGAACAGCAGTGTTTACCACCCTTTAATCTTCACAATGCCATTTCTCCCTTCTGTGTTTTCTCGGTGGTTACAGGGCATCTATTATTTTACAGGATATTTCTATTTCTTAGGGCATGTAGGTGTGAGCAAGAGCATTCAGCACTGGGAATTAGCTAAACCAAGCACCCTACCTTACCCCACCTGGAAAGCTTAAAGGAGATGGACAGAAGTAGTATAGAGCTAGCAAAAATACAAATTGTAGTTGAAATCAGGAAAACAGTTCTACAGAAATGCTTCCGGGGAAAAAAAAGAATTTTACTCTGGAGATCACAGAGGACACAAAAGAAACATTTCTATAATGCACCCACAATTTGAAATTGGCTCAAGAATTAATCAAGCTTGCCCTTGGATTTCAAAGACATCGAACTACAGGAGATGTTGATAACATAAAAACAAAATAAACTTGGCAACCTATTTTAGTGACAACAAATTTTGACATGGAGTTTAGCTACTCGTGTCTATTCAAGGACAATTTCTGTATTTTTACAGCATTTGCATCCTGTTCTGCAGGTATGAGGGCTCCTGGAGTGGCTTACCTAACAATAAAAATATAGCAGGGCATTTTACATATTCAGCTTTAAATTTTAAAAAGACGCAACACAAAAGGAAAGGGGAATGAGGAGGGGTAGGAAAAACAAAATTAAAAGTTATTAATGCTTTGTCATTCCTCAGCCTGGTGGAATGGTTGCTGGATGAAACATGTATAATAGAAATATGTTGGATTACACGAGTTTTCAGGTTTTCTCCTGCAGCCTTTTCCTTCCCTGCTTTCCTTCCCCAACCAACCATACTGGCAGGGAGGGAGAAAGAAGCCGATGAGATTATTTTTTTTACCTCCGCTAATAAAATATCTAGACCTGCCCAGTATACTCTGAACCTTGACTTAGACAAGCATACATAGATGTGCAGGGGCACCATTTTCTGTTCTACCCCAGGCAGCAAAATATCTCGGGCCATTAAAAGAATAGACAAATTGATGGTGGGGGGGAGCGCTCTCCAGAAGTACCCAGAATGATTAGAGAACCTCTGTTAAGAGACAACATCTCTCCAAATGCCACATGCCAGAGCTAAACAAGGGGAACTGTCCCCCCTCTCTCTTGTGCCACATTGCTTATAAACACCGAAGGGGAAATGGGCTGTGCACTACTAGAAGAATGTTGCTGAATTGGATCTTGGCAAGGGTCTTCTTAAGCTAGATGGACAACAATGGTTTCACTCACTCACTCACTCACTCACTCACTCACTCACTCACTCTCTCTCTCTCTCTCTCTCTCTCTCACACACACACACACACACACACACACACACACACACACACACACACACATTCTTTGTGAAACCAATGTGGAGGATATATCAGGGATCTCCTACTCTCCTCAGACTGAAGAAGCTGCTTGGATGAGTAGTGAAACATTTCAACCTGGCAAGAAAGATGTCCAGTTGCCATGACTCAACTTCCAGATAGCCCTCCAGCCTGTAGGCAAACACTACCAATCATCTAATTATGCTTCTCCAAGGTAGACGACCTATAAATTTAAACTAGACAGAAGATGGAAGTGCAGAGCTTTTCTGTGTTCACACAAACCATGAAAAAATTTCTTAGCTTGTGCTCTGAAACTGAGGCCTGTATCATTATCCTGAGTTTCTTGTACACTGTAGGCGGAAGTGTGAACATATTTATTTATTTATTCATTTATTTATTTGATTTTTACCCCGCCCCTCTAGACCATGTCTACTCGGGGCGGCTTACAAAATAAAACAAAACAGTATAAAAATATATAAAATCATAAAATTACAAATTTCAATTTAAAACAATTAATTTAAAGAGAGGATTACCAAGATGGAAGAGCCAAAAAGAGAGAGAGAGAGAGAGAGAGAGAGAGAGAGAGAGAAAGACTTAATTGACTGGAGGGAAGGCCTTCTTAAATAACCAAGTTTTTAACTGGCTTTTAAAAACACCCAGCGAGGGTGCCAGCCGAATTTCTGTTGGGAGGGCATTCCACAGCCGAGGGGCCACCGCCGAGAAGGCCCGATTTCTTGTTTTTTCCTTCCGGGCCTCTCTGTGCTGCCATAGCCAAAATATCTATGGCCATGTTGGCCAGGGAACTGTAGCCCCCAAAAAGTCATGGCTGAAATCCTGTTGCACAGTTACACAAAAGGCATAACTTCTGAAGCAAACTGCTGTAAATTAAGAAATTTCCATAGACATTATTTGTTGCATTTTGATTTTGGTAAATTGCCATACAACAGATAAGGCCTACAGAGATCTTTCAAATTACTGTCAGTCACATCTAAAATTATGCCATTTGCATAATTGCACAACAGGACATCAGCGAATGTTTTTCAGGCTCTGGAAAATGCCCTTTAAAATGAGACTGCACATCAAATACAATTTTTCCATCTCTTCTTCAAACCATGAAATCTGATATTTAAACAATCTTCTCCCATCTACAGAAATCTCAGTTGGTTGTGCCAAGCTGCCTGTTTAGTCCTGAGTGAGTCTTAATGATGCTCATTTGTCTCAGAATAATATCTGCAGAGTTGGAAGTTGGGCAAAGAGTAAAGCATCTTTCCTCATGAATGTTTTAATGATGCTGATAACATGGGGATGCAAATTCATTGGCTGGGCAGAATGCAAAGATGGGTCTTCATTAAAAAAGCAATGGCTGGAGAAAAAAGGCACCCAACACTAAAATATGTTACAAATAACTTGCATTCCTTCTAGAAAGTTATTATACCCTTTGGGTCTGGAAGAAGACTTTTAGATTTGGAATAGGCACCCTTCAGTCTCGAGAGACTACAGTAACGTGCTCTGAATAGAGGACTTGGAACAGTGTCTAGTGTGACTGAGAAGACCACTACAAGAGTGACAATCTCTTCCACATTGAAGACAAATACAATCTGTCTCCTCTCCAGCTCCCTGATTTTGCTGGTTTGGGGACTGCCTCTTTGCCTGGGCCTGCTGAACACATGCCTCTTCAAAAGCAGACTACGCCCATGAATTCATGCAAGGTGGATTGCCAAAGGTTAAAACTAATTCTACAGATTGGTTGAAAGATGAAACAAAAAACTACACAGAAGTTGTTAACATCTCACTACAACATAAATATAAACACAGCACTCCACTGCCCATCATACCCCTTACCATTGGGTATGCTGGGCAGCAGTGAAAAGAGTTGATGTCCAACAAGGTCTAGAGGCCACAAGTTTCCACATACCTTTTGAAGAATGAGAATACTGTATTGGCTATTTTTCATAACATTTCAACTCATGTAGTTTCTCTTCTTCTAAAGTCTGAATGTGGGGTAAACCATCCTTTCCAAACCTGACACCTGCAAGTTGTGCTCATCTATAACTCCCATCTGTGACCATGCTGGCTATGGTTGGTATGAACAGGCCCCAAAATGTAATGACTTGTAGAAGGCCCATGTAAATGTCTAAGATATTCAGAGATATAAATGCACCGCTGACAAGATTTCTCATTAGTAGTAAATATGGACCATACGTTTCAGATGGTGCTGAACCAGGCACAGCTGAGGATGTTTGGAATCACTGCAGGTATTGCTCCTACCCATGAGAAGAGCTGAAAAACCTTCCCTATCCAAATACTGTACTTGACTTTAGAATTCAGTGCTTTTCTGCAGGGCATTTCCACTTGTTGAAGACCACAGAACAGCAGGATTTGAGTTTTGACACCTCGGTAAGATTCCCTTCAGGCAATGTTTATTGCAAGAAGAACTGTTGAAATTCTTGGATATTGAGCTTTTTGCGGTAGAAACAAATAGCCCCCACTCCTTTTGTTGTATTGATCTTCTTTGTGGTGGGTTAAAGGTTACATCAAAGTATGGCATGAACTCCAGACAGACAGCCCCCTGACACTGGAATCCTCTGGATGGAGATCAGTGTGGTCAGAAGGTAATAATTATCTAAAACTCAATAGAACTGGCAAAAAAAGAGAGAAGCTACTGCTTCATTAGCTTTTGTCTACGTGCTAAGAATGGTATTTAAAATATTGCCCTCTAGAAAGTTCAACTTCATTTACATGCAGCTGAGAGGCAGCATGAGGACTTTGGTCCAAGGTGCATGTAGAGAACTTGACAACTAATATGTGTAATTTTAACAGAAACAAGGCAAATTGCTTTTAGAAAACAAAATGCTCCTTGTGTTTTAGGGATGACATAAAGACTACTGTTCTTAATAGGGAAAAAGAAGTATTACAGTACAACCTTCTGAGACTGCAAATATATGTACAGTGTGTGGGTGTGTGTACATATAAACATATATACATATGTTTTCTAAAAAATAAACAATGCTACAGAATGTTAACCCCTAGAAAGGATGCAAAGAAAGAGTGCTGAGGGTCTGAAGACTCAGCCACAAAAGCCATCTTTCTCTCCCACAGGGATGGATAAAGAGATGCTTGGTTTGGGATATTTCTAGTAAAACCCTTTTTGGTTTCGTCCTTCAGTGTTGCAAAAGCTGAGAGGTCACAACTAGGTGAATACAGGTAGGAAGCTCTCCTTAAGGCAAAACTCAGCTAATAAGAATCACCCCTGAATTCACAGGTGAGCCATAGTCTAAGGAGAGAGACATCCTTCCCCTTATTGTTTCAGTATGAGTCACCTCCTCCTCCTACACTCTGATAGAAGACAACCTGGTATGCGCATGATTGCCCCACTGCAATTAGTTGTATTTACAACACTTAATATTGTCTGCATTGGCTCCTTATATTAAGTGTTACAGTCCCAGGATTATTTTGTGTGAATATTTACTTTTAAAAACACATTCCAACAATAGGAGACAGGGATAGTGTGAACATCCTCATTTATATAAAGAAGTATATAAGAGATTGTGAAACTGCACAGAATTAATTAAGTCTCCACCTGACTCACTTTTTTTGTTCCTCCTCACAGGGATGACAAGGAATACATAGTATAAAGAGAACACCAAGCTGAGAACTGTGACAACTCTTTTACATGTCTGCATCATTTGTCAAATGGGGCAAAGTGGATATTACAGATAAAGTGTTAGCACTGTAATGTGAGATGCCGTGGATTTTCACCTAGGCACACAAATGTGAATTGATCTTGCTGGACTCCACACACACTCTTTTTGACATCCGCTGGCAATCTGATGGTTTATTGTTTGTGTTTTCAGTCACTTGTTGTGGCTGATCCTCTTGGTCTTTTGAGTGGCTTTCATCTAGACCTTTCATATTAAGCTCAAACTTCCCAAGCTGTTCTATTAGTAGCAAATAGAAATGGATGGCTTTGTGCTTACAAAATTCAGCAAGCCAACAATATCATTCAGTCATTTTGTCTTTGTAAACAGCAGACAACACCGAAGAGTTCCAGGACAGCTTATTTAGCTTAACCAGTACTTTATGTACAGCTTATAAAGTTCTGGAGAAGCGCTTGCTGGAGACAACCATTTTATGTTGTGTGAAGAGTTAGAAATTAATATGTGACAACTAGATCTGGTGAGCCAGTTAAGAATTAGAAAAATATTGTATACCCCTTTTTATTGTTCTTTTTCTTTCTTGCTTGCTCTTCTGTCAATGGCTACTCCCATTTTTGAAAGTGGGAGTTGGTTCTTTGCAGGCCGCCTATTCAACCTGAAATCCAATATGTTCTCGTCTCCCAATGAGTTCTTTTTTGCTATACTCTTGCAAGGCACCTACATTACAGGGGATTACAAACCAGGAGAGTCTCCTTATTTAAGATCTGATGACAGGCTGTAGAGTGTACACTGCTAGTGGGCAGGCTTGCCCATTTTGTCACAGAGGATGAGGGTGGCAGGGCCTTCCTCCATCAAGTCAACCTTGCCCAAGATCCATTACAGATGTTTTATGTAAATAATTAAACAAATTGTGACTCTATTTTACCCTAACAGTGTTGTCCATCTTTCTTATTCTGTGTGTAAGATACAGGTGCAAAAGAGTAAGCAGTAGCCAGGTCAGAGAATCCTCCTGGGTGGCACATGGTGCTTGGGAAGTTAGAAAGGTGTAATCTGAAAAATGTTATTTTGTTTTCTCCGAACTCTGCTGAGGGACAACATTCATGCCTCGACTGCAGAGCATGTTCCTCCAAAATAGGACACAAGTATAAATGCAAAGCTAAGGCAGGGCATTTTGAGAGGTCTAGCGGAGAACAGGTTTCTATTCCCCTCCATGGGATGAATAGAGCAATATAATTGTGGAGTAAATGAAACTTAAATTACTGGAAGCTGACTTCTCTTCTGACAACTTGGCATTTTAAAAAAATGTTAAACACTGTAGGGGATGGGCTGCAATTTGCCCACCCACCTTTTTTCTTTGATGGAGAAATCCATGCTTGGTTTGGGGGGGGCAGAAAAGTCTGATGGGGCTGGAGGGTGCAAGAACAACCACTGTTGCCACAAACAGCCTTGGGGCTGTACTCTGTCCACCCCGGCCCTAAGGACAGACAGGACTGTTTCTGAATGGGGCTCCAATCTGAACAGAGTGAGTGAGAAATGGCCATGGAGGAGATCTTCTAGGAAGTAGTGACATGTGTCTTCCGATTCCAAAGCATCTTCTGTGTGGCTGCTTTGTAGACTGAAAAGATTCTCTCTCTGCAAAAGGCAATTGCTTGCATAACTTTATTTTGTTTTTTGCAACTTCATTGGCACCCTCAGCTTGCTGTTATAATCCAATACTGCACCTGGTGGAGCTTTAAATGGAGTATTGAAACATCTTGCCAACACCAAAGTCCATTGAATGGCTTTCCCTAAGGAAGCTTTATGCTACTATTTCACATTACCCTCTTCTTTACATTGCGCAGAATGAGGAACTCTGGCATAAAAATTCATTGGTGTTTGAAGAGAGAGCACTATAAACCAGCAATGAATTCACAAATCCTTCCATAGCAGGACTAGGAGCATCATCCTGGCAGGCACTGTGGCCATTCTTAGTACAGTACTACATGGCAAACTCATTTAGAGGAGGAGAAAAAAGTGCATAGATGTGATATGACTGAAAAGCAGGTAACACAGAAATGGGCTTCTTATTCCTCTGTCCTTCTGTACACAGACAGACACACTGTCTCCTTCACACTCTGATATGATAACTCATGGAAAACTGAATTAGAGGCAGAGAACTTGCAGGATTTAAATTGAACCAGACCTATCATAGATGGAGACTGCAATTCATAATATTGACTACCAGCTGATGTATTGTTTGTTGAGAGTATGTGCAGTACTTATCACTAATCAAATTAATCCCAGAGTAATGGCATTGGAAGGACCCAGGAAGCAATTTGGTGCAATCCCTCAATGCAGGAAATTGGCACGGTGCAGTTACAGCCTTCCTGACAGGTGGCTGTCCAGCAGCAATGGTTGATCCACTCAGGCAAGTGGAGCATTACCCCAGCTTAAGCTCAGGCTATCCCAGTCAGCCCACTCTCACTTGCTTCCTTAGGGCCAGGGTGCTAATTCTGTTCCCCTCCTGCAGTGCAAATTATTCCTTTCTTGCATACGTGTCCCAGCTCTGCTGGCTACTCTTGGCTCCATCTACTTGTGCTGGGCCTTCTGCTCCATCAATCATAATGGGCACCACCGACTACTATTGCCCACTCTCTGTTTCCCTCCTGTGAAAGTGACCCTTTTTCTCTCCCACTTGCCACCCCAGTCTGTTGAACAGGTCTTGTTAGGAATCATATCCTAATACTCGGTTCTAAATTTCTAGCAATTTTCATCCACTGGTTCTGTTCCTCTCTCTGTGTCAACTGAGAATAAACTCTTGCCCCTTGTACGATGGCCTTCTTGATGAGGTACATGGCAAAAGGTGGCCAGATGTTGTTGAACTACAGCTCTCAGGATACCTCACCATTGGCTTGGCTGGCTAGGGTTGATGGGAGTTGAAGTCCAACAACATGGGTTGTCCTTGACCCTTCCCTGCCTGAAGTGTTTGAAAAATGCTATTGAGCCTCCTCTAATGGTCTGAATATACCTGTTTGTTGAAGTCCTTCCTAAATTTTACTTTTAAAAACAAATCTATATCCTGACTTTCTTCCAAGGAGCACAGAACAGCACATGCAATCTTTTCCACCCCCACTTCTCTTATTTTCACAGTAGCACTATAAGATTAATTATGCTGAGGGATCATGATTGCTCCATAGTTAGCTTTGTGTCTGGATCAGGATTTGAACCTTGGTGTCCTAAGCCCTGGTATGACACTCTAATCACTGCACTATGCCAATTATACTCGGTAAGCAAACAATGAAGCATTATGGGGTTCACTTGCATTGCTGTACTTGTGTGTCATTTAGTGACTTCCAACTTATGGAGACCCTATGACTTAGTGGCCTCTAAATGGTCTTACCATTAACAACCCTGCTCAGGTCTGTGGCTTCCTTTACTGAATCACTCCATCTCAGCCAGTCTTTTTTTTTTTCCAGCTGACTTCCATTCTTCCTAACATTACTATCTTTTTCAGCAGGAGTTGTCTTTTCTTGTGTGTGAGGTATGATAGCCTCAGTTGCATCATTTTTGCTTCTAGAGAGAGATTGGACTTGATTTGATTCAACAACCATTTATTTGTCTTTCTGGCAGTCTATGATATTCATCTAGCTCTCCTTCATGCTATATTTCAAATCAGACTTGTTCACTGTCTAACTTTCACATGCACACATGGCAATTGGGAATACCATGGTATGGATAATCTTTGCCTTGGCCTCCAGGTGATACTTACTCTTAAAGGTCTTCTCTTGGAAGCTGTCCTTCCAAGTCTGAGTCTCCTGATTTCTTTGACTATCCTCTCCTTCTGGATTGATAACAGAACTTTAACCATTTGCCATTTACTAACTGGCTCATGCAAGCACTGTGGTTTCTAGATTTGCATTTCATGATGCTCACATGCAATCATATTTCAAAATGTTTAGCATGGTGGATTTCACAGGGCTTGCAGAGTGAGTCATCCCTCTCACATGGCCGATGCTGGGACAGCAATGGGAACAACCCAGCTGTTTCTCTTGAGCAGTTGCTGTTCATGGTGTGAGCAACTATGTGCTTTTACCTATTGTTCTGGTGTTGGGCAGTCCGTGCCCTGGTCATATTTCTGACCCCGCCTTGCCTTTCTCCTGTCTTGGAGGACAAAGTAAATTGTGCCTCTCAACCTGACCTGCAACTCCTAAATTGGTCTGCGTGCTGGCCTCAGTTGTGGGGGAGCAAAAGACACTGAACCATTGCTGGTGCTGAAGTCAAGTTCAACTTTCTGTCTAGCCATCATCAATATATGAAATGGAGACCACTCAATCTTGTCCTTTGCCCCAGGCAGCAAAGTATCTTTGAGTGGTCTTGCGATTTCACACATCCTTGGTATAGCTCTTGTTCTATCCCTCTTTCCCCTCCAGACAAGGTCTCTTCTGCTAGTAGTCAAGTGTGTTATTTTCATATTTGCCCTCCAGAGCTGTAGGGTGCTTCAGTCTAGAAGATGGTGTCCTTGAAATTCTAAGGGAATCATAGCTCACAAGGGAACCTCTGCCAGTTTTTATATGCTGGGTCAGAAAAATGTTCACATCCATGCCACTGGAGAACACAAAGCATCTCTTTTCAGTTGCAAAAATTGGGTGTGGGGGGTATGCCAAGTTTTAAGGGTAGATGTGGGTAACTCCCTCCCCAGACTTATCAACATTGCCCAGTCAAGATATTTACTACCAGCCAGGAAGGCATGGGTTTGCCTGAGTTTCAGAACATTTTATTACTGCAGTAGTTAGTTAAAGTGCTTCTTCCTCCCACTCCTCCTCTTCTCATTACCAGAGATTTTATCCCCAGACCTGTAAGGGCTCTCTGTTTTGATTGAATTAACCTATAGCAAAACAGCAAAGTGTTTTCACACAACAGTTGCCAGGCTCATTCCAGATTCAAGCCATGGGCTGAGTATTGATGGGGGGGGGGAGAGTACATGTCTCTGTGGGCCTTGAAAATTGTTTCAAATCAGTCGTGACATTATTAGGTTATTTTGCTCTTGGTGGAGCTGCCATCTGCAGGGATAAATCTTCTCTTCTTGTAAAACTAAGCACATTTCCCTTTTTGTTCACCAGCTGTTCCTTGCTCTAAATACAGAATGTTTTGCAGTTCCCTTCACCCCAGGCCAATGTTCTATCTCACAGGTAGGTGTGTAGCTGGACTGTCCACACATTTATTTGTACATGAATATAGCATGTTATCAGTCACATTCTGTGGTCAGAAAAACTGAGCATCTTATAGAGAGGTAGAAAAATCCTATTTGCTTCCATTTAACAATTACATTTAGAAAACAATGCAAAAATATTACTTTGTTCTGCTCAGTACAAAATATTTGGATCATCTCCTGTCTTTTCAGGATCAGGTCCCCTGCCCAGTCCAATCAGCTATGACAATAATCTGCCAAACAAAACTCAGCACACTTGAAGTTATGTAGGGTAGGGATACCTACAGCTGTACAATCACTGAAGCAAATAGGGTGTGTAAACCCAACCTGTGCCTTGTTAGTCTTGACACTTTTGATGTGGATAGGATAGGATAGGATAACTTTATTACATACAGAAGAGAAGGAAACCCAGCCAGTCTCATCCCCCCCCAAAGAACAGAGCAGCGAGGGACTGAAACAGAGGAGATAGAAGGAGGTATACAAAAGTTGACTGTTGAAGGGACTCAGGAAAAACAGGGGGGAATTGAACAGAAGAAGAGGGTGGAGATAGAGGCAGGGACAGCAGATATAAAAAGGAGGGAACACCAGTTACCACCAGGTTAGGAGTGGGTCTGGATGGAGGATCCATGGAGTGGAGTGTGGGAAAGACTGAGAGTGCTTAAGGAGGAGGCTGATTATAGAAAAAGAAGGGAAATCCCACCACTACCATCTTATTGGGGCGAGGCAGAAGCCAGGGATTGGAGGAGAAAGCTGAGAGAAAAGAAGAGAGTACAGAGAGAGAGAGAGAGGAGAGAGAGGTTGGAATGGAGGGTGAATGAAATAAAGAGGAAGGGATACAGGGAGGACCCTGAAAGACCCACACACACACACACACACACACACCTGAAGGATGTCCCATGTGGGGTAATGGATGAGATGACGAGGACATGCCCCTGCTGGAAGGTTAAGAGGGATAGAAATGTGAACCCAAACTTCTTGACAGACTGGCCGGGTCCATGGAACTCTGGTGAGAGAAACCAGTTCCTGGATGAAAAATGGAAGCTCCTTCCTGACCCGTTGTCTGAAGGAGAAAGACGTTGGAACCATTTAGTTGACACTGGTTATTTGTTAAATGCCCCAATAAATATCTCTCCTGTTTCAAAACAACAAAAATCTCTTGAGTTCTTTGAACAAAGGAAGGAGCCTAAAGTCAAACCTTCACATTCGGCCAGTGTTATGTTATAAATGCCCTATATTGTCCGTCTTGGATCACAACCCGAACATCTGGTTGCGAATAACTATCGCTGCAGCGCAGAATTTGGCCACTTGTCTTGTAATATAAGGAGTATTGTCAGAGAGTACCAACTGTACATAATGATCGAGCCACTGCTGAGCCAGGCTTCAGCGGCGCAGCTCGCCTTTGCCCTCTTCCTCGGAGGTGGCAAGACCTCTTCAGTGTCGCATGAGCAGCTGGGTGGGAGAGGGGGGGGAATGCTAGGTTATTTAAAGACTGTTCTCCCCTCTCCTCTTCCTCTTCCTTCGCTGGCAACAGATGAGGATGGAGTCTTGACTGTTCAGATAGTTTCTGAGGCCTGCACGGATTGGGGCTTGGGATAGGGAGGGCACTGTCAGCTCCCTTCCGCAATTTGCTGGGCGCTGCTTGTATCACTGTTTTGCAAGATATACTTTTTGTAATTAATTAATTTGATTGAGTAAAGGATAGAGCTTGATTTGGGGCTGGGCGCTGCAAACACACTGCTCAGGCCAGGCAGTCCGCAGGGCAGCACCTCCCCCCCCATTAGTTCTGACAAAGTTAGATTATGCTTCCTTTTAAGTTGAGTTCATAAGCAAAAATTTAAAGGGGGAGGACAAAACACAGAGAGAGAGAACATTGGTAATATATTAAGGCACGCAACCATGGTTGGGCCATCTATTGGGGTTGAGGAGCAGATCCAGCTGCCACTCCGCTCAGCTGTTCAGCTCCCACCCACCACAAAGTAGAGAGGAAAGAGCAGGTTTAGCTCTGCCAGAGTCTGAATTAAACCACATGATCGGCTGTCAGGCTGAACACACTTCCGTCTAGGAGCCTCTACCTCTACTTTAGTAACAGATTTTGTCTTTTTATTGTGGTCTGTAATTATTTGTTCTAATGGGCAATTGGCCCTGGGGTTAGGAGAGGATACTACTGCAGCTTATCAGCTGTTCGGAGCTCTGCTTCCCCGCCCTGGGGGGGGGGGGAAATAATAAAGAGATTTTGGCGCTGACTGGATTGCAGTTGGACCACGTGCATGGCAGTTGTACTAAGCATGCTGCTGTTGTGTGCATGTATTTTATTTAGTATTAAATCGTGTTCCTTCAATTTAAGTGTTGCTCTTTACTCACATAAATAAATGCATAACTAAAATCTGGATTAATTGTTCATGAATTAATTACAGAATCCAATAAGGATTATCATTGCCGAATAGTTTTGACAGTAATCTGAGAAGAAATAGTAAGTAAATAAATAGGTAATTTACTAAAAAATTGATTAATTAAAAGTATTTAAATAAATGAATTATTTAATTAATTTAATAATAATAATAATAATAATAATAATAATAATAATAATAATAATAATAATAATAATAATAATAATAATAATAATAATAATAATAATAATATATACATTAGCAATATTTACATGATAAAATAAATACAGCGAAGGAAGGTTGTTACAGTTTTTTGTACAGTGGCTCACACCGGGGTGTTCCCAGCCTTTGCCACTCAGGGCGGTAAAGTGTAATCCTCTTGATTGCTGCCGGGGGTGTGTGTGTGTCAACGCTACAATAGCCTGTTGAGTGTTTTAGCAGGACTGGAGCTTTGAGTAAAAATTCGTCTTCCCCAAAAGGTCTGAGTGTCAGAGAGGACAGCGACCAGCCCCCTCAGGTGTCACCCCTTCAGTCTTCCTCGGAAGAGGAGTCTTGACCCACCTGGCAGCAACCGGCACAGCGACAACGACGGTGAGCAGGCATGAGGTGATGGAAAAGGCAAGTCCAGTCTACCAGTATGGATGGGAGGATTCGGTCATGATGCTGCTTTTGTCAGAGGCAGAACAACAAGCTTCGGGGACATCTGGACAGGAAGCAGACAGGGCAGCAGTAACACCACGGCAGCAGTGCACTGAAGGAGGAGGAGTGACCCTGACTCCGGCAGCAACTGGTGCAGTGCCAGCATCTCTGGGCAGGCAAAAGGGGATGGGTGAGGCTAGTCCAGACTAGCTGCATGGCAGTGAGGAACCATTTGTGATGCCACCTTTGTCAGAAGCAGAGCAACAGGAGGAAGGGACATCCAGAAAGGAGTGGGATGGGGCGACGGTAGCAGCATCACAGCAGGGCACCGGTGAAGGGAGATCAACTCCAATCATGGCAGCAACCAGTGCATCAGCATTGAGCAAGCAGGAGGCACTGGATGAGGTTGGCCCGGATGGCACGTATGGCAAGGAGGAGCCTGCTGTGACACCTCTGTCTGGCGAGTCACCCGTTGCACCGCACACCTCTCCACAGTTCAGACAAACCACTACATTTGACACCACTCCACCATTTCCAGCCTGGCCTTGGCCAGGCAGTGGACAAACCAGTGTGCCTGGCACCTCTGCATCATTGCCTACATGGCCTTGGCCAGGCAGTGGGCAATTTACTTCACCATATTATCCACCATATAATATTCAGAATTTTGGGGCTCTGAGTTCTTCAGGGTCTTGTACGAGCACCCAGTTTGGTGGCTGTGCCATGCTATGCCCACAACTTTCATGTCCAGCCCCGGTAACTCTGGCTGCTGGTGTAGGCGTTTGGCCATACCCCAAATTTATGTTGCGACAAGCCATTGTCGGCTCTTCGGCTGCAGTCAATGACTCCTGCCAGGCCCACTCTAGGCGACAGAACTGATAGTGGGCACCTGATCAATAAGACTGCTTTTAATTTGACTCCCCATGCAAGCGCAGGGCAGGTAGTTCAACCCCGCCTGCCCTGATGGGAGTACAACTCCAGGGGTGTGTGCACTAAGAAACCTTGCCGTTCAGACACAAGTGTACAGTGTGTGGTGGTCAGCTTGCAGGTCGGTGCATATTATCTACACATACTAGGTGTAGATAATAGTTTAGCCAATGCATTATCATGCCAACCGATAGAACGGTTCACGGAGTTAGATCCAGGAGCTAACGAGTTCCCGGAGGCTTTCCCCCCGGGACTTGCCACTTTGGCATGATGATGTGGAAAGGGCAATAAGACTGGCCCTGGCAGTGAGGATAGGGATTCAGGAGCTTAGGAACTTAGTTGATTTAGAACCTATATAGGGTAGGTTATTGGTGCAGGCTCGCTATGGTTCATGGTTTCAGAATTATTCTTCAGACTACCACTTTAGAAAAATGATTGAAGGTTGGCCGAAGGCACTGATGGCGAAAGTATGGCACACGTGCCACAGCTGGCACGCAGAGCCCTTTCTGCAGGCACGCAAGCCATAAGTCACTGGATTGCTACTCCCCCCCATCCCGCAGCCAAACCTGAGCAGTTGGCTGCAACCACAGTGCTGGTGCCCGGATAGGCACCGGGTCAGGATCTGGAGCACCTGGTGCTGGCAGCGGATCCGGAGTGGGGTCTTGAAGCACCTCCGTGCCTGGGATTCCGCCTTCCACCACCACTTCTGGTTCTGCTGCTGCCACCACAGCGCACAGTCTCCTGTTTTTGTGGTTTTTTTTTTTTTGCCAGTTTGGGTATGTGAGTCCAAAAAGGTTCACCACCACTGGTGTAACGAAAGAGGAAAATTTAAAAAAAAATTGAGGGTACCTATATCACCAGGACTATTAGAAAGCATTTGTAAGCAGTGGTAGGTTATCTGTTGAGATGATTATGAAGTTGTTTTATTCAGGGCAGCATCCTTAATAACTTTTTTTGGTGCCCTCAGGATTAGTGAAGTGGTAGCCACTTTGATGCGATTCGTGATCTCACATGGTTGAGGGTTACGTACCCTGCTATGGTCATTGTATGGTCAATGATCATCCCTCGGCCGGCATGGAGAGATGTGAGGCAATTTTGGCCTGCCAACACTGCACGAAAGAGTGTTAGCAGGGTGGTCTGCAGAGCTGTCTGCAGCGGCCTGGATCGCCCACCCGATATTCTAGTGTGAGTTTATTTGGTCAGCTTTGGGCCGGATAGGAATTTTTGACCCATATCCTGATTGGCCATTGGATGCGGGACTTTTTCACCTACCCCTCACTGGAAAAGGTGCTTCAGCATGTTTTGAGGTGGGATTTTCAGTCACACAGGTGGGTAGTGCAGAAAAAAATGTTTTGTTTTTTTTTGTGAGTCCCTTAGCAATCTCAGGTAAGGTATAGTTCATCTGAACTCCCAGCACTGCAGATCGTGTGATTACAGTGCTTGGGGGGGGAGATGGACTGGGGCCACCCAGACCAACAGTCAACAAGGAGAGTGTGGCTTGAGGTCCAGGGGTGGTCAAAGGATGCCGGGGGGTGTTGTGTCATTATTCCGGGGTAAGGGGGGCAATACTCCTCTGATCTCCCAGGAGATTTACAGATAATAGGAAGTAAAAGCTCCATATATAAATCCCAATAGCAAGTACAAAATAGGAGAACATGACCAACTGATTCAACTTTGTCACTATTACAAGGGCAGAGACAATCTGATGGAGGCAAACCTCAAAATCTTCCCTCCAGAAGCTTAGAAGGTAATGCATTAAGTCTAGCTAGTGTAAAAGCCCTTGTGCTTTAGATGCGATAGTACTGGCTAAATAAGAGGAGGTGATAAAAGCAGATTTCTTAAGAAAGTTAGATTTCCCCAGCTAGCCAACATGGGCCTGTAATTCTTTATCCCAGACCCTTAACTTCACTGCCTTGATGGCATCCGTAAGACCCATTGCTATAAGTGTACTGTACCGGGAGAAAAGCCAATTTTCAATACCTCTTCAGTTATATGTTTCTTCTACTCTGACTGAAAAGTGTCTGGTAGAATCAGTGGGGCCAAGCCTTACAATGAAAAAAGAAGTTTAAGCCAGCACTTTACCATAAGGACTTTGGCCCGCACTTTAATGGATATTGACCCAACCTCGTAAGCGAAGAGCCACATTGGAAGTACAAGGTGGAACTCCAAAGATAGCTCTCACAAATTTGGTCTGAACAATCTCCAGAGGTTGTAAATTAGCATAGGTAAACAGTTGAAAGCCATAAAGCATTTGTGAAATAATCCTGGCCTTAAAAACTTGTATTGCCTAAGTACATCGAGCTGAAGATGAGGATTTGAGTACTTACTTCAGAGTAGAGATGCACAGACTTGTGCTTTCAAAGTCTTGGACTCTTCCAATCAAACACAAATTTCCTTGGAAGCTCAACTGGCTTCAGTGGCCTAACTCCTAAATAAATGTGCCCTGGATTACATCTACATAAATGCTTCTTCTTCTTCAAAATATCCATCTATTTAATCTGTGGGGGAGTCTCCCCCACTTTTTAAGTGGCACCTAATCTTACTTTCTTTAGAGACCAGGAATAAATAAGACAGAGTTGTAATAAAAAGCAAATAGATTCCTGGCAATGGCATGGACTTTGCACAAAAAGGAAATTCACAAATCCTTTTTCATCACCAAGTGCTGTTTCACAGCATTAGTTGGCACCTGCTGTGGGAATAGGCAGAATGTTCATTATAATCTGTCAGCTTTCCTCTTGAAAGCTGCCTTTTCTATTAAATACTATTCCTCCTTGTTGGTTCTATAGTTTAAAGTACTTTATCCTTCAGTTGCATCCAACTGTTACAATTTAAAAAGCAATATTTAATATATTATCTTAGCTTTTCTGTTTCAGATTTTTTTTTCCATGACACAAATGCCTTTTTTTATTTTTCCTCTTAGCTTTAACTCCTTCTTAGGTTGTAATCCTAAATGTTCTTACTGAGTAAGTATTGGCAGACTCTGGAAATGTATGGTTTTAAAAACTGTCTATGTGTGCAGTGGGTAAAAGTTCAGGGGCTTATAGAGCACAATTAGCTTCAAGTCTTCCCTCAGTAGATGGCCCTTTATTGCTTAGTTCTCCTCAACTGGCAATTACTATTTCAATAATTCACTCAGAGGCACTGGTAACAGAAAGAATAAAAAGGTTCTGTTTTACTCACAGTTCTTCATAGATAAAAACAAACAGCATTCTGTACAATTTTTTTTTTACTGTCTACATCAACAAAGCTGAACTGATTAACTGGCTTCATAACTGACTTACTACATGACTTTAAAGGGCTCCAGACTGTCAGACTAAAAAGAGCAGAAAAAGAAGACTTGAGTAGAGAGTTGTGCTTCTCTTCAAAATTCTCAGGCAGAAAGGGAACAATTGACTGACATTCACTCCAGTCCAAAAAGGTCCATCCCAGCCAAATCCTCTTCAAGGCAATATATGAGAGTCCAATAATTCCAACAGTAAGCCCTGTTAAATACAATGGCATTTACCTCTGCTTCTGAGTAAACATGCATAGCCCTGCACTGTTAAAGTATTCAAATTTCACTTTACCCATCATCCATAGATGTCCTGAAGAAGAGTCACATTTTTCTCCATATGTTTGAGCATTCCAACCATACAATACAACAAAGAAGCATGAGGAGATCCAAAGCATCAAGAAAAACATGTAAATCAGCCAGCAGAACCAGCGTTGGGGGTTGGCCTGTTTGGGCACCTGCAGAGGGCCCAGCCCCAGACCCCATCAAGTGACTCACTGAGAACAGTTCCCCGAAACTGTCCCTCACCATCATTACTTACTAAACCCAACTCTCATTCTGGCCAGACAACAATGCTGATATTAAGAAGGAGTGCTATATAGCAATGTCTGCTTCCTTATTCTCTCTCTCTCTCTCTCTCTCTCTCTCTCTCTCTCTCTCTCTCTCTCTGTGTGTGTGTGTGTGTGTGTGTATGCATGTGGCAGAGGGTACCAGTAAAGAAGAGCAAGAGGAAGCACCATTACTGGTAAGAAGGCAGACTCGTGGAAGCAGAGGGGTCCACTGAGCATGTCTCATCTAAGGGCCCTTTGAAAAGCTAGGGGAGGCACAACAGAAGAGGGACAGTAGGCACTTTTATGAGTTGAGCAATGGGGCAGTGAGGAAAAGGCAATCAGACCTCCCCCACCCCGCTTTCCAAAGGGCCCTTAGACAAAACTTTTCAAACATTGGTCATACATACAACTCTCTGCTTCTTGAATGGTAGTTGTGGATGTGTGATCAGTACTTTTGTTGCTGGGTCTCAGTTTTCTTCCCCTGAGGCCAAGAGAGGTGACATGAAGAAGCTGAAACAGGCATTGGTTTGTGGATGTTCCTTCCAGGGGCATGATAGTAACATCCTTCTCCTAGGGTGAGATCTCCCTTCATTCCTCACTGCAGAACTGATTCACTCTTGGGGAGTGAAGGATCATCACGTCACAGTGGTGATGTATCTCTGTGAGACTTATAACAGTGGACTTATAGTATAACATAATTTACTCATGAATTGATGATGGTTATGCAAACCATCAGATGACTTGCCTTCCTGGTGTAAAGGGAGCAGAGGTCCCATTCTTGCCGAGTTAGCCTGGGGGGAGGGCGGTGTTAGTAATCACAGTGCACCTTCCGCACCAAATGACATAAGGACATGCAGCTCTCTAGTCCTAGAAGCTACACAAGAAGGAAAGTATAGGAAATCCAAAGCAGACTTCTCAGAAATGCTTCCTGTTCCATGTGCAGAGGTGGCTAACCAGGCATAAGTGAGGCATTTCAAAGTGTTGATGAGAGGATGTTTTCATGTGAACCAAGCTGTGCCAAGGGCGGCTTGTGATTGGGTTTGAAGCATTCCTCTCACTCAAGTATAAGAACATCCCCCTGTCCTAGTCTATAAGCCGCCACTGTGGGTACCTATACAAAAGGGGCAGGTTCCGGCTGAATTAAAACAGACCCAGACTGTTGACATTTAATATCAAAATAGTCCCTGGGAGAAAACCAACATGAGCTGGGGAGCATCTGCTTATTTTTATTTATTTATTTATTTTGGAGTGGGAGGAATTATCCTTACGATGTAATGAAAGAGTCCCCAGTTGCCTAAATGGGAAGGGGAAGTAGGACTAGTCATTGCAACAGAGCACACTGGGACATAAAAAGGGCCCAAGGAGAATAGGGGAAATGTGTTGGGAATTTTGATTACAATGTGTATTCTCATTACATCAGCAGAGTAAGGAGATATTGGTTAGCAGAGATACTTATGACACTATGACACTGAGAGAGTAAAACCAACAACTTAGTCTATTTACATATATACATAGAGAACAGACATTTCTCTGGTAGCACAACATGACACGACGCAACACACAGCATAGGAAAAAGTGATCTGACTTACAGCAGATAAAGACGTTCATTTTACACATGACTTATGTACAGTTCTGTGACCAATCAGAAAATACATTACTTCATTTTCTGTCACACAAAGACTCATCATGTACACAGCTGTACAACATGAAGTCTTAATCCTTGATACCCACACCTGAATACAATCAGTACAGTGACTCAGGTAAAATCAGCCATCAGTCATTTTACATTTAACTATACAACATTAACATTTAATACATGTACATCAAAATCTCAACAACATGGTACATGCCTTCTGGGGTAGGGGGAGAAGCCACATATAGGGGTTCATATGGGCAAAATCAAATATGGGCAAAATCAACATAAGCAGCCCCACTGAAATCAAGACTTGTGCAAGTAGTGATTAACAAACAAGTCCTATTCATTTCGGTGGTTCTACTATAGCTGGGGAACTTGAGACTAAAATATTAGCATCAGTTAGTCCTAAAAACTTTGAGCACAGGCTGCTTGGTTTCATTGATGGTAGAAATAAAGCTTAACCAGATACAGTATTCACTGCACAGTTTATACAAATAACTATCTCACATGAGGCTAAAATTTTTCAAAGCTTAATGGAATATGTACAGAATCTGGCAAATGCAGGTGTTACATACAGCACTGATGTTACCTGTCTGTCATGGGTTTGGAGGGAAAGTTCCATCCTATGGGGAGTGGAAGGCGGGACATCAGGAGGAGGGGCTGTACTGTATAAATATGTGATGCCTGTGTGGTGAAGAGTGAGATGCTAAGAGACGCTGAAAGACACTGGGATGTGACGAAGCAGCAGCTGGGAAGAAGAAGCTGTTGTGGGAGTCTGTGTGTCAGACAGGGTACTACTGTGTGTCAGAGTACCAACCTGATAGGTTCAGGTGTCTGTTGGTTAGCCAGAACTGATAGGTTCAGGGTCTGTGCTTCAAGTTAAGGGTTCTGGGTGAACCAAACTGTATGCTTGTATGAGTGAGAATAAGCCACGTTACTTTATTTTACTCACCTGATTGTTTATTTTTCCCTGTGTGTATTTAAAATAAACTTTATTCTTTTATTGTTTAAAAATCCATCCCTGGTCTGTGTGACTTCTTACAGGGAATGGTTGGTGGCAGCTTAGTGTAACTGTGTGACATATCCCAGTAGGTCTGGGTTTGTCACATTGATTGGTGTCCAGCGTGTGGGATACGACTGGTCCAGTTGTCCAGCGGTCCAGCAAAGCCTTGGCAAGTGTGCCCAGAGCAAGGGGGGTCTAGTCAGGGACAGTCTGAGGCGCGTAGGTAATCTTCTAGGTGTACCTCACGGGGAGGTGCGCTAGTAGAAGAACGTGCCAACTGGGGAGACTTAGATTAAGGTGCTCTGGGGCAGCCTAGTTTTGGCGGGAAAAAGCTGAGGCAAAACTGCGTAGCAACAGCGAGCTAGCTTGCCAGCTGAGAGGCCCAGCAGAGGGGGGTAGGCTCTGACTCGATACTGTTGCAAGTTTAGTGCTGAAGAACAGCAGCAATCTCTAGGGAGAGCTGGTTCTGAGGCAAGAAGGAAAAAAGTGGTCGTTTTATTTTGAGGCTTGACTTTTTAAAGCAGCCTGTTCTGAGGGGGGGTTATGCCCTTGACTCGAAGCCAAGTAGCAGAAATGAGTGAAGTGAAAGACCCCCAGATTGACCAAGGTTCTGAGGATGAATTTGGCTCAGTGCAGGGTGACAGCACAGGAGAGCAGAACCCAGAACTTAGAAAATTGCTCATAGCCCAACAGCATGAACTGAGGATGAGGCAATTTGAAATGGAGGAAAGGGAAAGAGAAGAAAGGGAAAGGGAAAGGCAGAGGCAATTTGAAATAGAGAGATTGGAAAGAGAAGAAAGATTAGAGAGAGAGAGAATGGAGAGGGAGGAAAGATTGGAGAGAGAGAAAATGGCGTTTGAATTAAAAAAATTGGAACTGATGAACCAGAACAATAATAACAATAGGGATTCTGAGGGAGGCCAACTGTCTAAAGCTGACCTGAAGAAATTCCCTGTGTACCACAAGGGAGATTGTCCTGAGGTGTTCTTTTCCTTAGTGGAAAGAGCGTTTGTGGACTTCTCAGTGAGGGAAACTGAGAAGATGACCATCATGCGGTCTTTAATCAGTGGTAGCCTGGCTGAGGTTTATGCCGAGATGCCTGAGGAACTGATGAAAGATTTTGCAGAGTTTAAAAAACTGGTGTTTGCCAGACATGGGATAAATGCAGAGCAGCTGAGACAAAGATTCAGGTCCCTCACCAAGAAGCCAGAACAGACTTTTACCCAAGTGGGGGCCCAATTGGTGAGGCTGCTTGAGAAATGGCTATCGCAGGAGGGGACAGAGACCTATGAGCAGCTTAAAGACTTGATAGCACTGGAACAGTTCTATTCAGTCCTGCATGGGGAATTGAAATTCCAGGTGAGGGAAAGGAAACCGAAATCTGTGGCAGCAGCCGCAGAGATCGCAGATTTTATTTCCCAAATAAGAAAGCCCTTGGGTGAGGGGAAATCTGTAGGTAAACCCAAAGAAACCTACAGCAAGTACTCTCAGGGACCAGGGAAAAGCCAGCAAGGGGGAGGGGCCCATGGTGAAGGGAAGCCCTCAGACATGAAACCAAGACCTCAGATTTTGGAGGGAAAACCAAAACAAGATGAGAGAGAATCCAAATACACCAGAAAATGTTATTTCTGTCAGGGAAAGGGTCATCTAATCTCAGAGTGTGAGAAATTAAAGCAGCTAAAAGGAATGGTGCCTCAGAATGCTAGTGGGACCAAGCCAAAAGCTGTGTTCTGTGTCCAGAAAGAGCAAGGCTCAGTGTCACTGAGGGAGCCGGTTGCCATGGCTACTCAGTCTGGAACAGCTACCTCTGCTGATCAGGCTGAGGAAAATGGTCCTCTTGTGGAAGTAAAGCGCTGCTTGCTGGTGAAAACAGATTCTCAGTTGTTTGAGACAGCAGGGGTGGACGTAGGAATACTTGACCGTCAGTATAGGGGGCTGCGGGACACTTGTTCCCAGGTAACCCTGTGCCATCCAGATATCATCCCTAGGGAGTTTATAATCCCAAATGAGAGCATGAAGGTGGCAGGGATTGAGGGGCAGGTAATCTCTCTGCCAGTAGCAGAGGTACCTGTCAACTTTCAAGGCTGGAGGGGAGATTGGCGGCTAGCGATTTCATCGGCTCTGCCAGCAGCCGTGCTCGTGGGAAATGACCTGGCTGAACATGTGAAACGGGTGCTAGTGATTACATGCTCACAAGCCACCACAGGGACAGTTCAGGGGGGTAATGATGAGCCAGAGACGGAAGCAGAGGGGAGTTCAGAAGCTGTGGTGGAAACCTTAACCACAGACAGCAGATTTGGACAGGAGCAAAAGGCAGACGCCACTCTCCAAAAGTGTTTTGAACAGGTGACTGACGCCCAGCTAACACCTGAGACCCCAGTGAGATTTCTGGAGAAAAAGGGAGTTTTATATAGAGAAACCCTGAGGAATATCTCAAAAGGGGGAGATGGGATCAGAAGTCAGCTGGTGGTACCTGAAAAGTATCGCCCCATGATCTTACAAAGGGGGCACTCTGACATGTTTGCTGCACACTTAGGGGTGAACAAAACACAGCAGAGAATCACACAGAATTTCTACTGGCCTGACATAGGGAAGCAGATCAGGGAGTTCTGTAAACAATGTGATGTGTGTCAAAGGCAGGGGAATAACCGCGACAGGACCAAAGCAAAGTTGTGCCCTTTGCCTGTGATTGACACTCCGTTCAAATGCATAGGGGTGGATATTGTGGGACCTTTGCCCAAGGCCACAAAGAGGGGGAACAGGTTCATTCTAACAATTGTGGACCATGCCACAAGGTATCCTGAAGCCATACCCTTGACTAACATTGAAACTAACACAGTGGCAGATGCTCTGGTGGGGTATATGTCCAGGATGGGATTTGCCTCAGAGATAATCACAGATTTGGGCGCATCGTTCACATCAAAGCTCATGAAACGCTTATGGCAAATCTGTGGAATAAAGCACAAGGAAACTACTGCCTATCATCCTGAAAGTAATGGGTTAACTGAGAAGTTCAATGGGACTCTAATGCGCATGATTAGGGCTTACTTGGCAGAGAATCCAAACAATTGGGACCAGAAGCTGCAATCCCTTTTGTTTGCTTATCGATCAGTGCCACAAGCCAGTACCGGGTTCAGTCCGTTTGAACTTTTATTTGGGAGAAGGGTGAAAGGGCCCCTTGATTTGATCAAACAAAATTGGGAGCAGATCACCCAGGATGACCCACAAGACGTTGTGACATACATAGACACCTTGATGAATGACCTAAGGAGAAATCTAGAGCTGGCAGCAGAAGACCTGCAAGCTCAGAAGGTCAGACAGAAAACATGGTATGACCACAAAGCTAGAGAGAGGCACTTTGACCCAGGGGAGGAAGTGCTTTGGCTTAGGCCCTGCAGAGAGAATAAACTGCAGCTCAAATGGGCAGGACCATATAGGGTCATTTCCAAGATGTCAGACCTGAACTACCTAATAGAGCAGGAGGAGAACCAGGCAAGGAGGGTGGTTCATGTGAATGCCCTAAAACCCTACTACCGAGGGGAACAGAGGGTTTTATTCGCGATAAAAGCAGCTGAGAGTGAGGAAGCTGAATTACCCTTCTGGGAGGGTAGAAGGGAAGTAAAATACAACCCAGAGGAGGTAAAGATCAGTCCTGCACTCACCCAAGACCAGCAGCAAGAACTAAAAATGCTGCTTAGCAAATATCAACAGGTGTTTTCCAACAAGCCGGGGATAGTGAAGGGAGTGATGCATCGGATCCACACAGGGGATGCACCCCCGCAGGCAGTATCCCCATACCGAGTAACGGGACCCTATAGGGACAAGGTGCGGAAGGAGCTGGACGAGATGCTGAGGGAGAACATAATCGTCCCCTCGTCTAGTCCTTGGTCCTCTCCGATAGTCCTTGTGGACAAGCCTGATGGGAGCATTAGGTTTTGTGTTGATTACAGGAAATTAAACCGTGTAACCACTCCTGATGCCTACCCAATGCCCAGGCTAGACAACCTGATTGAAACCATAGGGGGTTGTCGGTTCATCTCATCATTGGACCTGGTAAAGGGATATTGGCAATTAAGAATTGATCCCAGGGATCAAGAAAAGACTGCCTTTTGCAGCCCTTTTGGTCTCTATGAGTTTCGAGTCCTGAGCTTTGGTCTCAGAAATGCACCAGCCACATTCCAAAGGCTGATGGACCAGACCTTGGCAGGGCTCAGTGACTTTACAGTGGCCTACATTGACGACATAGGGATCTTCAGTAATACCTGGGAAGATCACCTGATACACCTGGAGTTAGTGCTGCAGAGGTTAAGTGCAGCAGGGCTAACAGTAAAGGCCAGCAAGTGTCAGCTGGGTAGCTCAGAAATAAAATACTTGGGTCACATGGTAGGGGGAGGAGTGATAAAACCCCTGGAGGCCAAAATAGAAGCTGTTCGTGATTGGCCTAGACCCAACACCAAGAAAAAGGTCAAATCATTTCTTGGGTTGGTGGGCTACTACAGAAAGTTCATCCCGAGGTTTAGCGAGATTGCGGCTCCGCTGACCGATCTGACGAGGAAGACGGCTGATGACCGCATCCCGTGGACCAGCGACTGTGAGGCGGCGTTCCAGAGGTTGAAGGAGGCGTTAATCAACTATCCTGTCCTGCGCGCTCCAGACTTCGACCGGGAGTTCATCATCTACACCGACGCGTCTAACAGCGGCGTAGGAGCAGTTCTGTGCCAGGAGGATGAGAATGGTGACCAGCATCCAGTATCCTACCTGAGTAGGAAACTTCAAAAAGGTGAGAGACATTTGGCAACCGTGGAGAAGGAGTGTTTGGCCATAGTCTACGCGATCCAGAAGGCCAAGCCTTACATCTGGGGAAGACATTTTATTCTGTGTACTGACCATTCACCATTGCAATGGTTAAAGACAATGAAAACCCACAATAGCAAACTTATGAGGTGGGCTTTAAACCTACAGGACTATGACTTTGAAGTGAAGGTGGTCAGAGGGTCAGTGAACTGTGTTGCTGACGCCTTATCAAGAAGACCTGAAGAATGAAGACGGCGAAAGAACATGGACTATGTGTATATAATGATGACAAAAAGGTTAAAGGTACCTGTTTTTGGAATTTGGTTTGTATGATTAAAGGTAAATTGATGTAATGTATATGGTAAATGTTTAAATGCTTAATTGCTATGGTTAACTTAGAGTGTAAGTATGAGTAAGTATAATATGGTATGTATAAATGTTTTTGTATGTTTTACCCAGGTTGTTTTTTGGTGAAAAGCACCTTAGCTTTCCCCCTACAAAACAACTTATAAAGAGGGGAGGTGTTACATACAGCACTGATGTTACCTGTCTGTCATGGGTTTGGAGGGAAAGTTCCATCCTATGGGGAGTGGAAGGCGGGACATCAGGAGGAGGGGCTGTACTGTATAAATATGTGATGCCTGTGTGGTGAAGAGTGAGATGCTAAGAGACGCTGAGAGACACTGGGATGTGACGAAGCAGCAGCTGGGAAGAAGAAGCTGTTGTGGGAGTCTGTGTGTCAGACAGGGTACTACTGTGTGTCAGAGTACCAACCTGATAGGTTCAGGTGTCTGTTGGTTAGCCAGAACTGATAGGTTCAGGGTCTGTGCTTCAAGTTAAGGGTTCTGGGTGAACCAAACTGTATGCTTGTATGAGTGAGAATAAGCCACGTTACTTTATTTTACTCACCTGATTGTTTATTTTTCCCTGTGTGTATTTAAAATAAACTTTATTCTTTTATTGTTTAAAAATCCATCCCTGGTCTGTGTGACTTCTTACAGGGAATGGTTGGTGGCAGCTTAGTGTAACTGTGTGACATATCCCAGTAGGTCTGGGTTTGTCACAGCAGGTTTTGAAGTTAAAGCTTTGATCAAGGGTTTGAGTGCAGGAAGACGTTTTTGAAAAGCAACCTGTCAGTTATCGCAACTCGTTCTTGACTCCAAGGCTCTTTAGAAGACTGCAGTGCAGTCAACTACAAGAGGAATATCAGCTTTGCAGTAGATGTAAAATCTAAATGGTCCGGGAGGATATTTCCAGCTGATAGACTTCCCATGAACTAGGGAACTAATATAGGTTGATATTGAGATTGATTAAGAAAAGATTACAGGCATTAAGAAATGCCTTACGTGTATTTATGAAATGCTGTGCAATTTTAAACCCAGGCAGATGACAGATCATGATAAACCTTCCCAGATGCTAGGAATTTTTAAAGAGATTTGTATTTTCAGTGCTTTTACCTTTGGTATTCTCACTTAGCTTATCTTTCCACTGTTTTTGCTATTGCAGTAATTAATAAACCAGTATATTTGGTAAATGAACATCTTTGGATGAAAGCCAAACAGCTAAATTGCCACATAGCTGCATCACCCTTTCAAACTATCTTATTACATGATTCTCCCATACTCTATTTATTTCTCTACCCTATTAACTTCACCTCACCCTGAAGCAACAATAAGCCAGGGGCAGCAGGGGAAATTAAAATGGGAATTAAATTCAGTCACTCTGCACTTCTTGGAAGGTTTCCGCTGGATTGCTGCCCACTGTCACCAGGGAACACCCTCCAGTAGAAGACTCACAAGGAGCCACTGGGTCAAGAATTTGAAGTAGAGATGGGCACAAACCATTTTGTCCCAGTTCATAAAGGTGCTGTTGCTCCCCTCCCTTCCCTGCTCTGGCTTAATTAACAATTCACCAAGCCCAGTGTGGTAGCTTTCTTCACCTCCTTAACTGATCTTCCAGTCCTGGCAACAACTCAGGCTTCACAGCCACACCCTCTTGACAGATCTCCCACTCAGACAAAAGGGTGGGGCAGAGAAGTTTGCGATCTTGCTCATGACTGGGAGATTAGATGAGATGGTGGAAAAAGCAAGCAAGCAAGCCTTTGTGAGTAGCTGAATTGGTTAAGGAGGCAGAGGAGGAGAGAAGCAGCATCTGATGATGAACCAGCTCATGCCAATTTCTAATTTGAAGCTTGGAACTGGCCCTGACCTCCATCTCCAAATTAATCTGCCCCAAAAACCATCTAAAGAAGGGAATTAATGTGTGACCAGGGGGACCTCCAGTGAAGCCTTCAGTGGAGGACTAAGCCAGATCTGATCCTGAGACACATCACAGCACCTATAAAATATTTCTGGGACTAGCTGGCTTCATTATGTAAGCAACAAGAATTGGCTTGTTCATGGTTACGCCTGTTTCTTGTTGTTCCTGGTTGTTTGCTTCAACACAACTTTACCCTCTAACTGATTGCTTCCCCCCCCTTATGCAAGTTGACTGGATGTGCAACATTTCAGGGGGGCAGAAGTGTTGGTTCACATTCTTTTTCTTGACTCTTGGGGCTGATCTGCAGTTTGCCAGATATTCCCTGAAGAGTAATCTCAAGCCATATCTAGGAGAGGAAGCATGATATAACACCAACAATGGCCGCTGCTACAATGGGGTTGAGGTTGGTGTAGAAAGGGTCCCTTTTGTGCCTTTGCTAGCATCTTCATGCTTTATTATTTGAGTGGTCATCACAGCATGGAGACAGGTACATAAAATTTTGTGGGACACAGACATAAGCGTACTGGAGTAGATCTATGGAGAAACCAAGATAAAGGCAAGTATTAGAGATGACCTACCTGAATAACCTACTCAGAGAAACATACTGGAAGATCTTCATTACAGCAGGTTTCTACCACAGGGTTATTACTTGCAGACTCTTCTTTTTATCGCGTGGTCCCATAGGTTAGGGTACAAGTAGCTGCTTACACAGAGCCCCCCCAAATACTGAGTTCAACCTTAGAGGATCAAAAGTACATCTGCTTCTGTACCTTTTCCAGCATCACTACCAATATGGGAGACCATGGCCAGCATTTGGATCCAGGAAAATGAAATGAGAATACTAGGAACCAGAATACTAAAAACCTGAATGCCAATGAAAGATGAGACCTACTAGACTGCACCAGAGGCATATCTAGTCCAACATCCTGCTTGCAGAACAGCCAACCCATTGTCTGTAGGAAGCCAGCTACCAGGATAGGAGTACAATGGCATTCCCTGTTTCCCTACCTATTCTCTGCATGCCATAAGATGAATTTACACACCTCTTTTATGTTTCCACTTACTTACTTCTCCCCGCCCACCTAAGCAGCCCCAAACATTGTAACATTTCCTGACTGGTAATTTGCTCTGGTCCTTTACCATTTAGCTTGTCCTTTTCTACACCTTTTCAAGTTCTCCCATGGGTGTTGGGGCCAAAATTGTAGACAGTATTCCAGATGTGGCTCCATTAGAGGCTCATATAAAGGCACTATGACATTCAGTTTCTTTTCAAATCCATTTCTAATAATAACTATAATGGAATTCACTTTCTGTAGCTCTGCATCAACCCGATACTGGAAACATGATTGGTAAAAGACTGAAAAGATCTGATACTAATAATGGTGGTCATGAAAAAGTCACTGAATATTCATTGTTATAGACCATGATTCTAAAACTGTGGGCTGGAGTGAAACCAAATGTAACTAGTAGTTTAGTCAAGAACCAACTGAGAGTGGATGCCATAGGTAAGGTGAAGCAGGTTGATTCAGAGTCTTCTGCCAGAAGCTCCTCCCAGTTTCCATGGCTGAAACCACTGTTATCATTCACGTGTGATTTTTTCCTTTTAAAAAAAAATACTCAGGTGATACAGCACTGAGCTGGCATAACAACCTGTCAGCCTAGTACAGTCTCTTTCCATGGATTATTACATAAAATAAGAGGTGGGTGTGTAGATCTGAAATGCCTTTTGGTAGGGGAAACAGTGATGGAAGAAAAGGGTACCCAAGCAGAGGCAGAGGCACTGGAGCAAAGCTGCTTTTTGGGAGGGGATCAGCAGCAGCAGCTCTAGCGAAGTCTTCCCTGTACTGGTGTTCAGTTCTTTCCAGCAAGCTCTAATGAGAGCTGCACACCTTGCTCCCAAGCCCCTTAAGGTCAAACTAGGCAAACACATGGCAGAAACTGAAGCAAATCAATGAGCACACAATAGGCATAGAATACTAGAAGCCCTGCCAACAGATCAAAATACATTAAATGCCCATAGAAAAAGGTCAGGTTTCCATTCTCTTGGGTTTGCGTCATATAGTCACTGGTAAATACTTCGATTTTAACCATGCCAGTTCCAACACATACTGAAGGGTAAATGACAATGTAGTTGTACCCTCATTTAGTACTACAGCACTAATAATTTCCACAAGAAGACCATAGTCATGGACATCCTGTGCCATTCCTACAGGCTGATCTGACTGTGTGAGATCCTTATGTGGCCATTGTTAGCCTAAAGTTAGATATCTTGAGTCACTCCATCAAAAAACCTTACATATCCTTGGGGTGGGGGGAGGGAAATAAAATGAATTGAAACGTTTTAAAACTTGCTTTTTGGTTTCAGAATCTTTCAGGCCCTTTGTCAGCTGCAAGTTTGCAGAGTGATCCTGGATGACTTGGACAAAAAGGGAAATGCATATTATCTATGATAAATACATTCACTTCTAGCAATGGGTTTTCCTTACAGATGCATGCCTTGGCAACTTTATTCTCCAGTGACAAGACATGAAACAAAACACAGCTAAATGCAAGATACTGAGGTGAGGAAAAGCACACACTCAGACAAGCATGTGAATGGCTTAGAGTTAAACCCTGCTGGCACAGAACTTGCAGTAAGGTAATTAAGAATATTTGTCTCTTCTTTTCATCAATGGTGGGTTCCTTTACTTCCTTTCCTGTACAGAAATTATAATAGGGGTAGGATGCAGACTACTGAAATCCGGTTGTTGTTGTTTGTTTTGGCTGTAACAGGCTAAGATGGTTGCTTCTTTGGAAATTGCTACAATCTGCAATGCCTTCTAATACTTTCACACCTTCTCCCTAACCATCGAGATGTATTGGCAGTTGGCTTCAATGAATTATCATCATTTCAGTTTTAAATACTCTGGAGAGCTTCTCTTGACAGATAATGCTGTGAGAATCTGGAAGAATATGTACAGAGTCCTTCTGACCTTCCTTATAATAATAATCTAAGAACTGCAGAGCTGGAAGGGACCCTATGGATCATCAAGTCCAGCCCCTGTCAATGAGTTCTCATGAGGAACTGAACTCCCCACCTCTGGCTCCTCAGCCAGATACCTAAGTCATCGAGCTATCCAGCAGTTCCATAACAAAATATGGTTAAATGCACCATTTGATTAAGCAGATGTTGACATCTGCTGGCATCATAATTGTGGACGCAAACATGCTATTGTAAAGCAAATTTGTTCTCTGTAACTCTAGACTCCCTGCTTCTGTACATTGTTTATTTTGGTCCCAGTTTTGTATTTGGCATCCCTGTGATATTCTCTGTATTTTATGTCCTCTTTATTTTTCCATTTCCATCTCTCCTCTGTTAGCTCTAATGTGTCTTTCACCATTCCCTTCTATTTTTAATTTATATTTCCACTTCTGATGTTTGTTTGTTTGTTTGTGTGTTCGTTCGTTCGTTCATTCGTTCATTCGTTCATTCGTTCATTCGTTCATTCGTTCATTCGTTCATTCATTCATTTTATACCCCACCCATTTAGACCACGTCTACTCTTGGTGGTTTACAATAAAAATAGCATAAAAGCAATTAAAAACCAGTAATTTAAAACAACAATAATGATATTGTTCAAGATGGAAAAAATAAAGATAGAAAAAGTAAAGTTCAAGTAGTGACAGGAGGGAAGGCCTGCCTAAAGAGCAAGGTCTTAAGTTGGCTTTAAAAACACCCAGCGAGGGAGCCAGGTAAATCTCTGATGGGAGACTGTTCCAGAGTTGAGGGGCCACTGCCGAGAAGGCCCAGTTTCTTGTTCTTTCTTTCCAGGCCTCCCTCAGTGTTAGGCCCTTTAGCCGTCTTTCCTGGCTATAATGAGTGACATGAGTAGTTCTAGGTGGGAGAAGGTGTTCTGCTAGGTATCGAGGTCCTAAACTGTTTAGGGCTTTATATGTCATCATTGAACATATGGTTGTTCAATGATGACAGATTGCTGACCTTTGTTGGTTTAGAGTAAGACTTGTATCTGAGCTACATAAGTACTTGATTGTATTGATTTCATGACTGCCTCTCTTAACAACAGTATACAGCTGTTTATTTTCCACTTATCCTGGTTTTCCAGTATTGGGGAAAAAAACTGTTTAATTTGAAGCAAACTACCATGAACATTGTATATTGTCCCCCGGCTTATTTAACTTATATATGCAGAATACATCATGTGAAAGACTAGACTGGAGGACTCTCAAGCTGGAATTAAGATTGCCGGAAGAAATATCAACAACCTCAGATATGCAGATGGTATCACTCTGATGGCAGAAAGTGAGGAGGAATTAAATAACCTTTTAATGAGGGTGAAAGAGGAGAGTGCAAAAAACAGTCTGAAGCTCACCATAAAAAAAACCAAAACAAGATCATGGCCACTGGTCCATCACCTCCTGGGAAATAGAAGGGGAAGATATGGAGGCAGTGACAGATTTTACTTTCTTGAGCTCCATGATCACTGCAGATAGGGACAGCAGCCATGAAATTAAAAGACTCCTGCTTCTTTGGAGGAAAGCGATGACAAACCTAGACACCATCTTAAAAAGCAGAGACATCACCTTGCCAACAAAAGTCTGCATAATCAAAGCTATGGTTTTCCCTGTAGTGATGTACGGAAGTGAGAGCTGAACCATAAAGAAGGGTGACTGCTGAAGAATTGATGCTTTTCAATTGTGCTGGAGGAGGTTCTTGAGAGTCCACTGGATTGCAAGGAGAACAAACTTATCCATTCTGAAGGAAATCAACCGTGAGTGCTCAATGAACGGACAGATCCTGAAGCTGAGGCTCCAATACTTCGGTCATCTCATGAGAAGCGAAGACTCCCTGATATTAGGAAAGTGTGAAGGCAAAAGGAGAAGGGGACCACAGAGGATGAGATGGTTGGACAGTGTCATCAAAGCTACCAACATGAATTTTACCCAACTCCGGGAGGCAGTGGAAGATAGGAGGCCCTGGTGTGCTCTGGTCCATGGGGTCACAAAGATTCGGACATGACTAAACGACTAAACAACAATAACCATGAACAGAGGCATATGATCTGAATCTGCATCTAGGTAAATTTTCACTGATTTAAGAATGTTTCAGTTTAATCTGATTAGGATATACAGTAATTTATTTCATTGCTTACAACATGGTTACTTGAGCTATCTTCTGGGGAATGTTGCAGGTACAGTCTCCTTGGTAATAATCTGAATGTGGTCTTGATGACTGCACATTCTTTTTCACAAAACAGCATAATTGGTTGTTCATCTTCTTTTCATGTTCCTAGTTTATATTTTTCAGTACAGCTCCTTCCTGATCTTAGTATTAAAATTATGACGTTTTGGTGCATTGCTATGTTTTTCAACAGCTTGGAATTCCTCATACAATTTGTAATGCTTTTTAAACTTTTCATCAATAGTCGGGAGAACACACTTGTATAATGTGTCCATGTATGTCTGTGTGGTTTGCTTGGAGTTGTTAGAATTATGTGAGCTGAGTATGGAATGAAGTTAATGGCTGCATACAAATCTTTTGTTACCATGACTGCAACCCCTTAATGGTGCTGCACATCATTACTGCCTGAAGAAAACATAACATGGCCAGCATCTATCTGCATCTGGCTAGCTCCTGGTATCAAATTTCACTTACTCCAAGTGTCTGAATGTTCTTTGTGATGATTACAGGCCAACACAGAGAAAATTCGCTGACCACTCTCCCACGTTACCCTTGCTTGATCTAGTGTGTGTATTTTCTGGAAGGATGTTTGTGTTTCAGTGTGGTAGTGAAAGCTTCCTTTGAGACCCTTCTCCTCACACTTTTGAGCATACTTGTTCCTTTAGTGCTCCAGGGAGAAGCAAAACCTTTTAGGTTGTTTGTGGCTGCAAAACAAAATTGCAAAGAAGAAAATACCAAAAACAAACAAACGGGAAAAAAACCCACAGAATGCTCAAAACTTCTGAGTGCAAGGAACTTTCCTTAGTACAACCAACCCCTAGGTCTATCTGAATGGTAATACAGTTGTTGCATTTTATTATTTTTATTGAAAGTATTTCAGAAAGTCACACATGTTTAAAGGTAGATTTAAAGCTTCTAAAAGAATAATGATGATGCAAATCAGTTCCATGACAAAAAAAAAAACCTCATTCAAAAACTTAGGCAGTTAAAAGTTAGACCCAAAGAAAACAATAAAAGTTAACTATCTATCTATATTTACAAAGTAACATGATTCCAGTGCATGCACAGGGTTCAGAAAAGTAATAGGTTTAGATTAAATGCTGAAAGATGAAGCAAGCAAGCAAGCTAAGCATAAACATAAACTGCTAGAAGCTGCTTAAGTGAACCATTCTTCTGCCTCTCCTTATAGCCCTGGAATTCTAGGTGCATGTAATTTGTACCCTTGTTAGGATTCAGCTGTTGCAGGCATGAGATGGCAGAAAAAGACATTTGAAGGTTTTGGCTTTTGTTTGTTTGTTTGTTTGTTTTTGGTAAGATGGAAATCCTTAAGTTTTGCTGAACTGCACTGTAAGTGCATAATGCTATCAACCTTTTTTGAAAATCTTGTCATTGGTCATCTTATGGGCTGTTCAGCAGCATGTGTGATGTAGAAAGCCTAAAGCAGCTGCTGTAAATCTGAAGTGAATGCAACCCTCTTTCAGAAAAATACCAAGTGGCATCATAAGGAGTTAAGTGGCACAGGGAGTTAACTGAACAGGACCAGATGCCAAACAGGACAACAGCATTTTCAAATAGTAGGCAGCAACATTTGCAAGATAACAGGTGTTTCTGTTGCAAAAAAAAAATTCTTATAATTAGATATAGGTGGGAGTAGGCTGCCCATGTTTTGTGTGTATGTGGGCAAGGTGGCAGACTAGATATTCCCAAAAAAAGGCATCTGTTGCTCCTGACTTAGAGCATCTTTGCTATGGTAAAGTGTAAACAGCCTTCTCAGAAGACTCTTTTGGTGTGCCTTTCCTATAAATGATCTAATTCCTCTAGAGCATGAGTAATAAAATGAATTGTCGCCGTGCTAACAGAGTTGATGGCAAGGAGAAACGCTTCATACTTTACAGCACTATTATGACTTTCTTGATCTGAATATAAATCCTGCATTTGAGATGGAAACTTCCATTTATTTCAGGAGACTGGGTTTGAGTTTGGCTGTGATATTTCATCAGCTGTGCTTTTTTTGCCTCTCTACAAGTGTTGTTAATAGAGATAAATGTGTTGTTGATAGGAACCATAATTATACAATCAATGCAGATGAAAAAAGAGCCAGCCTGAACTGACTGATTGCTTGTGAAATAATTTAGCTAAAGATGGGATCAATTGTCCATATCAAGATGCAGAAATCAAATTTGTAATCCTGTGGTGAGTAACTCAATTTCCCCTTAAATGAAAGGTAATTTAGATGCGTTAGGAAAGAGGGCAAAATGCTATCTCTTGCTCCATCTCTATCAAAAATCTGGAAGAGTGTTATGACAGCATAACATTTCAATAGCAATAAATGCAAGAGATGCAATTTTGGGGGCAAGCAAAAATGCCAGCCTTTCCTTGTCGCCATTAAAACTGTGGCATGATATCTTAAAGGATGCTGAGAGCAAAAGCAGCATAATATGCACCAGGATATGTTTCACCCTGCAATCTTCTGAAAATGAAAGCCAGCATCCTGTTCATCATGGGCAGAGCATGACACCTCACTCATAGAGCTCCTGCTGTTCTAAACTGGGTTACCCCTTGCAAAAGACAGCACCACTCCAGCCACTAAGATATTTGAATTATATAAAGAAACCAAATAGAACAGGAATTATGGAATACATTATCAGCCCTGCAGTAGAACTTGAATAAATGATGTCTTGCAACTTACTAGTGCACTGGAAAAGTAGGGAAGAAAGGCAGAACAGATCCCAGTTTTTTTTTAAAAAAAGGTGTACAGTCCAAACACATTTATTCCATAGACTTGAACAATAATCCAGTAATTAGATTTTCAAGGAAATGAGAACTCTATTGAGAAAACAATACAGCAACATGGGTCCACATTTCATGTAACTGTTTTGATACCAGGACTCTCAGATATCCAATGGAAATAGGTCTCACTGAAAGGGGCATTATTGGGTATATAAGCATAGAACTAACTATAAGTTACATTTCAAATAATGGTTAAACCATTATTATGTAAAAGAAGGTTGTCCTATCGTTAAGGAAGTACCTCACTTAGAAAAAGTTCCTAGCTTTCAAAAGAAGAATATATATATATTCTTCTTTTGAAAGCTAGGAACTTTTTCTAAGTGAGGTACTTCCTTAATGATAGGACAACCTTCTTTTACATAATAATGGCTTAACCATTATTTGAAATGTAACTTATGAATTAGTGATCTCCAGAAAGTCTGACCATTAACAATCCTGGACAGTTCTTCCAAGTTAAAGCCTGTGGCTTCCTTTATTGAGAAAATCTATCTCATGTTTGGCCTTCCTCTTCTATTATTTCTTTTATTATTAATTTCATGTTATGTTGTTATTTATACATACATATTAGGGATGTGCAGTGTGTTCAGCTGAATGCTGAAACATTAGTTGAATCAAAACTAACTGCCCATTTTTGTGGAGACTGCAGGGCAGAGCAAAGAGCCCAGGAATATCCACAGGACAGGTTGGCATCCCCCACAGATCCTTTGTGTTAAATCCAGCATTTGCATAGTTAAAAATATTCTTTTTAAAATATGGTGCAATACAGTTAAAAATGGGGAAAGGAAATTGACAGTTTCAATCCCTTATAAGGAAATGCTGTATAAGGTGTCACAGAAGGAGGAGATGGACAGGTGAACCTCCATTCCCCCAAAAGGGCAAAATTGAACCACGGAAGTGCTGGGAAGGGTCTCTGAATGAAATCACCAACTTGGAGTAGCTGCTCTTCTCTTTTCCTTCAACTGTGGTGTGCTGTGATGGACTTTGATCAGTCTGGTATGATATACGAGCTTTGCTTTTTTTTTCTTTACGAAAATGTTATTTATTTACACTGATAGGACTGAGTATGTGTATGTGGTGGCAGAGGAATGCCCGCATTCTTGTCATTAGGTCAGAACTTTTCTTTAGGAATGTCAGGGTCTAACCTTGAATCAAGAAGTTAACTTCAGAGCACCTGATTTGTAAGATGCAGCCATTTAATGCTTCCCCACAACAGTTTTCACCTAGTCAGAGTTGTAATGGCAAAGAAAACAAATCAAACACAGATCCACTCTTACTATTAATTTCCTTTCTCCAAGGTTTAGTACTAATTTCCTTTGTCAAACACAAATTTGCCTCATGTGGATCTATTGCACTAACCAGCTGAAACCAGACATGTTTAGTTTGCTGTTTTACAGTGCACTTGCTTTCTCCTCAGCAATGTAAACACATAAGATTAGTTTTCATCAATCAATGATGAGTCTGAGCAGTGCCAAAACACCCGAGGATGCTTTGGTTCTCTCTTCCTATTAGTTCTCTCAGTAAGTCACCCTCGAGTCTTGAAACTGATTCTACGCTTACAGTGGATTCTGAATTCCATTTCCCTTTGTAAACTGGAGGGGGATGAGAGTGTTGCACAATATAAATGAGAGATGAGCCAGAAGTCATTTCTGCACATATGAAAAGGCACCAAGTGTCACTGGATTTTTCTGAGGGAAATCCTAAACAGGACTGCTACTGAGCTGCAGAAGGCATTTTCCAGTAAGAATGGGTTGCTGAATTAGAGGCTGCCTAAATGCTCTCTCTCTCTCTCTCTCTCTCTCTCTCTCACACACACACACACACACACACACACACACACTTTACTGTCAATAGGAACTAATATAGGTAATATGTGGTTGGAGTAGAGGAGACCTCCCATTCAGAAACATTGGGAGTGAACTGTTCCCAGTAGTTTGGGCTTCAGACCTTTGCCCCTGTTGAGCCAGGTTTTGACTTGATTTAAAAAAATTAGTTCCAAGGCTGGGTTGGGACTATTTGACACCTGGAGTAATGCACTCTACTAGGAGTGGCTGGATAGCTCAGTGGTTTAAGTGTGGGTTGGAAGTTCAGTTCCCTGTTGTGCCTCTGTGAGAAAAGCCAGCCTTGGTCTCAGGGCGCCCTTAGATGAAGGGAGTGATGAACCAATTCTGTGCATTCTCTACCTAGAAAACCCTGGAAGGGGTTGTCCTAAATACGATTGGACTTGACTGCATGCAATTATTATTATTGTTGTTTCCCTTTAGACATGGCCACTTCATTCTGCTGCCTGGCTAGCCTTGATCAGCCCAGGGGACTTGGGGGACTCCCATTAAAAAAGGCCCACCACTAAGACCACTTTTTTAAGGAGAAAGAGAGGCAGTAAAGGCGACGTCCTTGTGGATGTCACCCCACCCCACCCCGCCCTTTTTACTCAGTTTCTCTGCTAGGCAATGGCAATGCACATTTGCTTTCGACTTTTCTGCTTATCTCTCACCGGTGTAATTTCACTTCAAGGTTTAGTTCCCTGCATCTCCCTAAAGAGAAGAGAATGAAGTGAAACGTGTTCCAAAGGAAGGTTCTGCTTCCTTTCTTGCTTCCCGAGCGCTGAATGAGAGAAGCAGGTCCTTGTGTGTCGAGGTGAGGGCGGGTGGGATTCCGCGCTCGCAGAACAAAGGAGCCAGGGAGAGGCAGGCGGGGCTCAGCGATCTCCATTCCCCTTCCATGGGAGAGGCATGTCCCTGCAGACCCTGAGAGGGCAGTCGAGATTCAAATTGGGGTGGGAGAAGCCGCAGGGCCTTTCCTCAACGTCTTCCCTGCTGTTTGAAAGGCGGTCGTTTCCGCCGCGGATTCTGCTTTGGCAATAAGGAATTGGACGAGGCGGAGGGGGGGGGCGGGGGCGGGGGGGCTTGAAGGGGAGAAAGAAGTTGTGTTGGTGGCTTAGTGGGGGAAATTGCTGGGTCCGCACCGCCCCTAGCGGCGATCGCCTGCGACGCAACTAACTCTGGAGCCGCGGCTATTTTCAGCACCATAGCTGTGAACAGCGCCAGGAAACATGGGAAGGAGCCGCCGTCCTCCTCCAGGCTGCGCTGAGGCAAGCCGAGTGGGTCGCCTACCTCCAAGCCCTGTCGAAGTGATGTGCCGCTGACAGCCTTCTCGTGGAGCCGCCCAGAGCTGGCTACCTCACCGGAGCCGGGAGAGGCGAGCTCCCCGCTGTTTTGCGTGGACGGGAGAGCAGGCAAACATGTGGCACGGGGATCTTCCTCGCCATCGGAGAAGGCAGGCTCTCCTCCCGGAGGAGGTGGGAGGCGGCTCTCTGAAGCGACCTGTTCCACCCGAGCTTCGATTGGGACCACCCCAGGCTGCAGAAGACCCGAGCAGCCCACCTCATGGAGGACCTGCTCCCAGAGAGTTCTTCAAGACCTCCAGGGCTCTTAGGCTCAGCCCAAGTTTCCCAAGCTGGTGAGAGCCCGGTGAACTTCGCCCCTATCAAGGAATCCTCTCTTCTCCGGTCTTGGGAGTCAACTTTCCTTCAAGATTTCTTGAACCTATTTGCCTCCTTTTCCCCAGAAGGTTTTTTCTAGTAGTTAAATGGGAAATGAAAGCATCTGAAGGATACATACCTCCTCTTGCTATCTTTGAAATGCGACTGACGTCCAGGTAATATTCCTTCCTTTAAAATATATTTTTTAAAATAAATGTTTTTTGTGAGATAAATAGTCTGGGAGTCCACATTAGTTGAGTTGAGTCCACATTAGTTGCTACTTGGTTAAGAGTATTGCTTTATCAATATTTACTGTGGAACAGTTTTGAAACTCTGGAATTTGGGGGTCACATGCAGGGGACTGGCAGTTTATTTCCCTGTGGAGTGTCTGGTAGACTTCAGATGCTGTGTCATAATAAAAGAAAGAGAAGAAAGAGTTGAGTGATCAGCCACTCTTTTGAAATCACAATGTGTTTCTTTATATGTGACATGAGATCTTCAAAGATCACTTCCAATGCTTCTTGAAGATGTCAGTGAAGATTAGTTAATATTCTACCCATTTCTACTGAAATGTGGGAGTTTTCTCCTTAGATATATAACTTTCTACATACTTGTATATTAATTCAGCTTCATTCTTTGAATTTCGGGAAATTTAGAATTAATTCTGATCTGGTTTACTTTGATGCTAGTACAGCTCGAGTACAGACTGATCACTGAAGTTCAGAATTTTCTTCTGAACCCCTTAAAAATGTAATGTTTATCAGTACTTTTGTTTGCTTCCATTTTTATATCCTCAGTGTTCCTTTCCAACATACTGATGTTGCTTAGTTTGCAACTGAATTATTACTGCATGCTGTCAAATCACTTCCAAATTGTAGTGACCCTTTCAGGGCTTCTAGGTTATGTAGGATGTTCAAGGAGTAGTTTATCATTGCCACTCATGGTGAAGAAAAACAGTGGTTCTCACTGGTCAGTTGAATTGGTCTTTGATAAATATCATATGTAAGTAAATTAATAAAATAATTTCCTTTCCTCTCAAAAACATGCTTTCCCTCCCAAATGCACATCAATATTGTCTCACTATAGAAAGTTTTTCACTTCTTTTGGAAGGATGGTCTTATATTTGAACCAGCACATGGACATAGTTTCCATTGAAAAAGAGACTGCGCACACAGTTGTTAAATTTAGCACAAGAATTTGGTTTTCCTGAAAGCAATACAGGGCAGCAATTAGGTGTAAGTGGGACCATCAATCTCATGTACATCTGACAAAATGGACCCTCATGGTACACTTGACAAGTATCAGACTACTTGTTCTTTCTGAGGTGAAATGATCTCTGAATAGGAAAACAAAAAGTTGTGTCTGAAATGGTCTATGCCTTTGCACAGTGCTAATGTCCAATCATATTGATTCCTAGCAATGCTACAGGGTATATTTCATTTAATAAAACATGAGATCTTCTTATTCATTGTAATGCCTCTGAGAAATCATATTGTTATTTGAGCTCACAGAAGACCTTCAGTACATGTTTCCATCTCCCTGATTCAACAATATGATGACCGTACTTCCGTGACATATCATTGGTATATATTCTTCTCTTGGGTACTCTCTAAGACCAAGACAAACTCCCACTATACCTCTGTTGCCAGACATCTGTAGCCCATGCAAGCTGATGTTCTGCCAATACATGACAAGATGCTCACATCATCAGAGGAAAAGGTAGTTTAGTAGCTAAGGCCTTTAATGTGTTACACAAAAGAACTGCCATTGGAGAAGCCTTCTTGCATGGTTTACACATGAGTCTAGAAATGTATTTTATTTATTTATTTATGACTGTGCCATACTTTCAGCCATTGGATTTTGGTACAATGGTATGACAATCTGGTTCTAAACTCAAATCAAGAAGTAAGTTTTACTAATTCAAATAAAAGCTTATTTATCAGTATCTTGTGAGATAATAGCTTTAAGCAAATTCAGAGACGAAGAGTGCAGGCTTCTATATGTTTGATGAGATGATGAGTGCAAGTTTCTATATGTTTACTAAGAACTAAGTCCTACAGAGTTCAGTGGGACTTACTGTCATGTAAGCAAGCATAGGCCTGCACCCAAAATGAAAAAAAAAGAGGTTTAAGGAAGCTAGCAGTTTTGGAATATAGTTATAACCAAAGAATGGCAGTTTTTTCCTGCGTGGAGGCAAAATGGAATGATACATTTTAAATGAGGGAATGTATCCTATTGTTTATTAATTTATTTCACTGATGCATTTTTCATTTTATTTATTCTTAGTGTAATTTCCAACAAAAGAATAAAAAGAAACCATTGTAGATTTACAACAGGAATGAAAACAGTACAGCAGGTATAAAACAAGACTGATTCAGAAGTCAGTAGAAATAAAAAATGTCTTCCTCTGACATGGCATGGGAATAATATGTAGCACAAGCACCTGGCAAACTTCCCTAGCAAGCAGTTTTCAGAAACAGGGCATCACAGCTGGGCAACCACTTTAGCTGTAGACTTCACCTCAGATAGATGAGGAACCTGGATGAAAGTTTCATTACATTCCCCCGCCCTGCCATCCACCAATAGATGGTCAGCCTGGCCATGTAACAGCATGTGAAAAGAGAAATCCAATTGTGTGATTTCCCTTATGCATCTGGTTGCTTCCAACAGGAATTTGGTCAAGGAATTTACATGTGTCAGAAATAAAGACATTTGACATCAATAATGATAACAGCAAAGCTGTGTTCCCCTGTAAAGGGCCATCTCTAGATATTTTGATGCTAGAGATAAACTGACATCCCTAAACACACAATTAACATGCTAACGTGCAGCTCATGGGGTGTTTTCACAAAGCTCCCCTTTATTTAATCAGATTCTATGCAGGAAAAAAAAAGACTATGTGCCAGATCTTCTATTTGGCCTTTCTTGGCAGCCAACCCAGTTTGCCAATGTGAGAGAACTGCCTCAGCCACCAGTCAGCTGAGATCAGTGCATGAGTTGAAGGGAAAGGATGAAAGAAGACTAGAGAAAAACATGATCTATTCTATATGCCCTGTATTAAATTCCTTACAGCAGATTAAAAAGATAATTATTCAATATCTCTCCAACCTAGTCTTTTCTGGCAACCTACTTTGGATTGCACTTATTTCAAAGCACAGAGTTGCATCAGATGCTGCACCATGTTTGTTCTAACCTGGCTCCATTATGATTACAAGATACAATTTTGTAAGGAAGCCAGAAGGAATGGAGGCATAATTCCTACTGTTGCACCACAACGAGAGATGGAGGTCTGTCCCATTGCTGGTGTGCAACTGCCAGTGCTGGTCTCTGTTATTTCCCCTAGCCTTGAGAACTGCTGAAGTGTAGGATTGCCACACCTGCATGTCATCAAAAGAGAGGAGGGATGTGTGACTGAGGAAGAGTGGTCCAAGGGAGACACTCATTTGCATGAGATCCTTTATTAGATGCAGATTTCTAAAGAACGCTTATGATTTCCAGAGAAATGCAATGCACACCTTTTCTTATGGTTGTTTATCTAAAAAATAGACTTGGGCTGTGCAGTCTTTCAAAGAGAGAGCATTTTCATATAAAAGACTGTTCCTTCTAAAGTAAGCATGTACATCACCCCAGTGAGTTAGTGGAAGAGGTGAGATAAGAAAGGAGTTCCTCTTAGCTTATCTTCATGACGGACTTAATTTTCACTGAAAGGATAGGGAACCCTGGTCAAAATCCTGTTGCTCAGCAAAATAAATTGCACTGGAGTAGGCCCATATAATCAATAGAGATTTAGCAAGTTAACCCCTCCATAATTTCTATTGATTCAATTTGGCCTTCTCTAGCTGTAACCTTTTATGCCAAATGTAAGTGTTTATCTCCTATTCTCAGTCTATAAAACTCACCAAAGGTGGTGTTTTTCAACACCAGCTTTCATTTGACTTGTTAACATGGGTGAAGTCTACTTACCTAACCTAACCTAATTGCAGTGGTAGAACTGAAGGCCAATAATCATTTAAATTTTGAATGAATGAAGTGAAAATGAAAAATGTTTCAAACAAAGCACCGTAGAAACAGGCAAAAAGTGCTATCATGGGGGGACTGATGAGATCTGCAGAGGTAGTGATTCTCACTCTTACAAACGGCCATGTAGGCTGTGACATCTGGTAGATGACATCCAAAACATTTGTTGCACAAAAGGTTGAGAACTCTTGTCTTATGGCAGCTCTGTTATGCAAGCCAAATTGGCTCAGCTTGGACTGTTTTGGTCTGGCTTCAGACCTCCATAACCAGTTTTCCTCACACTCTGGTAGTCCTCTATTTGTTAATCCTAGGAGTAACCCAGAATGAGCCTGCTGGTCTCACCTTCAGCTTCACCTGCCCCACTGATCTCAACTGCAGATGCTTTTACATGCATCACAATAGACTGACTCAATTGTGGTTTTGTGTGTGTGGAGCCCACAGCTCCTCCATCTTCTAATTACAGAAATGCAGTTCTCTGAAGAGGGGGGATACTGTACAGAGATAGAGTCTCTACAGAAGGCAGCACCCCAAATATTTTTGCACTGGTCAGGGACTAACACAATGCATTGGTTTTGCTTAACCCAGTCACTGAGAAACAAATCTGTTCCCTTCTGCTTGGGTCTGTTCCCAACACTGCTGGAGCTTTGGCAGCAGGCTTCAGTAGGTGCATTCACATTTGGCGTTGGAAAAACAATGCGTAATATGGAAAAGCTAAGTTAAATTATCTGGTGTGAACACTGCAAAATAGTTGACACATATCGTTGTCCTTATCTGTGTATAGTCTGCACTTAAATATGTAGCAAAGGAAACCAAATTCTTCCAGGGGAGGAACAGACAATTGATGTGCGTATTTTATGGAAATAATGGAGGCTACAGTCTTCTACCAGTTGCACTGGTTGCTATTGCTCAGTGCTCATTTTTAAACTTCAGAAACTTAAATGGGTTGAATTCTTGTAGCCAGGTCTCAGGCCGCTAGCTAAGGTCTCACAGGAATTGCTCTGCTTCTCTCAGTCTCCAGGCAGGGAGACAGATCTCAGAGTGAGCAACAGGAGAGGATGAGAAAGCTCGGTTTTTGCATGTGGTTCCACAAGACCTCTCAAGGTTGTCTACCACTGCTTTAACGCCTGGGCACCTATCTCTGTTTCTTAGGCTGGCATCAGGATGCATTCCATTGCCTGCCCTTTGACAACATTTTAAGGTTTATCCTGGCTCCAGGTGGCCACATATTCTGCTTGGTCAGCTTTGACCGAGGTCATGACCTTTTCCACAATCAGCTCTGGAATCACAATGATTCTGGCTCTCTCGTGGCCCTGCTGGTGGGCTGCTCTGTTAGGGATAGCCTGGATCCCCCTAAAGAAAAAGATGAGGATGACCGGACTGGCCCTGAAACCCCTTGATCCTTGTACTAGAGGCTGAAACAAATAGAGACAGCTCAGGTCCAGAGCCAGAGGAGAAGGATGGCCTTCTTCCCAGCCTTCAGGAACTGAATGGACAAAAAAACAGATTTTTTAAAATTTCATAAGGGGTCTTTTGAGGGAAAAATTCTCCTTTCTCCATAGGAGATCTCTCCCTGTGGCTGAGATCAAGGTGGGGCCCCAGCAGCTGACCAATATAAGCCTCACCTTTGGGACTGTAAAGCTGTTGGGAAAATATGTCACCTGAGCTCTGGACCCTACTGACTTCGTTCCTTGTATCCCCACTCTTGTGTGTGTGCCCTGCTCTGTATGACCTTGGACTGCCTTGACTTTGTCTTGTGGAATACCTGTGCCTGCCTGCCTCACGGCATTCCTCCTTTTCCCCATCCCTGGCTGTTTACAACTGGACCAGTTAGATCTAAATGGTCTAGGCACTGTCTGCCTTGGGACACCACTTGGATGCTGTCAGACCACTCTGAACATATCTGGTCTTGTCCAGTTTTGGAATAGAATTGAGGTTTGGCTTGCTTAGTACTTAGACTGAGTAATATCAAGACTCTCCAGGTAGAGACATTCTGCTCTTCCAGATGGAACACCATTTCTCCATAATGTACCTGATTCAGCACATGCCACATAAAGGTTTTTCCTGCCATCAACCCAGTGTAAGCCCTGTCTCAATTTGAACAATGTCAAAATCCACGACTTTCCATGCCTTTTTGTTCCCTTGGGAGCCTTTTTTCAAAAAGCTGTGGTTAATTCTGGAGTGTGGAGGCAGGGTTCGCCACTAAGGTGCTTCCCACAGAAAATTCACTTATGCATCAGAGCTTCCCAATTGGAAGCAGTCAATTATGTTTTGAATTAACAAAATGAAAAAAAAGTAGTTATCGAAAACTAGTTCTTGCAGCAGCTTTGGATTTCTTTCAGGTTTTGTAAACAAGTTCAAAGTGGCTTTCTTAAACAGGTTTGAACATACAGTACATCACCGTAAGCTCCACAATAATTTGTCATGAAGTGAAAAAAGGACAAAATTGCCCCATGGCTGGAGGAGACCTCAAAGCAGCTTCTTACATAAAAGATAACTTCTAGGGCTTGGGTGTCACACACATATATGGCCTTAAGTTCCATGAAGGCAGAAAGGTGGGAAATGCATCTTATTTCTACCATCCTCCGTCAAATGCTTCTTCTGAGAATTACTGAGATAATGTACCTAAAGGGCTCTGGATGCTTCAAATGTGTGAGAGAAATGCAAAGCATATACTAAATATACTAAACATACAGCATAAACTATAGCTTCACGCAAAATTATACTTCAAATTCATTAAAAAAGAAAGTAGCAGAGTATGCCAGAGCTTAATTTTAGCACCATGCCAGTATGTGGCATTTGTTAATTCTGTATATTACGGCAAGTAGACAGTCTGGCCGTGATTCAGATGACTTTTGTGGAATGCAACCTGTCAATGTTTGGATAAAGCAAGAGCCTGCCTGACAGTAGAATGGAGTTTCATGTTTGTTATCTGTCTTCGGCCAGGCAACTGCAATTATTTTGCAGTTTTTCTTCATGTTGATAGCTGATGGCTGAACAGTCCTGTGTTTTTCACTGTTGCCTTTCTCTACAGTGTGAAGCACTTTGCTTAGGGAAAGACTTATCCAGGAAATGGAAGCTAAGTTAGTAAGGAAAGCTTCCTTCTTTATGATCATGACTGGATAATGAACTGGAGTTTGGATTTCCTACTGTGCCTCTGTGAATGTCTCTATGCCCTCTGTGGGACAGCACGAGTGCAGAGTTGCAGTCAAACAACCTTCTGTTCAGAAACAATAAACGAGGGAGGGTGTGTGTCAAAGACTGTACCCAAGCCTTTCCCCAGGCCTAGATGCTTATATTTTCCCTATAGGATAGTATCCCAATTCACTACAATGCCCACAAAGTCTCTGGCCCAGAGTGGTTCACTGCACCACCTGGACCTTCCCCAAGTCCAGCATCTCCTCCCCTCCATCTTAGTTTTCCTCTCACTGGGGCTGTGAAACTAAACAGGAACTGATAATGTTTAATTTAAGCAATTGTGTAAGAGAGAGCAAAGTCTCAGGATCTATTAAAATGTGCTTTATGATAGTTTAAAACCTGTTCAGTGTGTTTTGACTTGAAGTTTATGGCCTTCTTCAGGGGCCACAGAAAGAAAAGAAAGTGGGAGAAAACATGAAATTGACATTGTTGAGATCTAGTATCTCATTTTACCATTTTTACATTATATTACATACCAACATCTAAAATTTAAGTGTGCTTTTTTTTAAAAAAATTACAATTTAATTAGCACGTATAGCCATTATATTGGATGCATACCATCAATTTCTTTTTTGTCTGTTACACAGCTCCACAAGACTACTCGTATGGCATTTTAGGTGTTGCCTTGCTGCAGTTGTGTCCAGGGTCATTCTGATTAATCTGCCCAGAACGGTCCCCAACACTCTTGGTCAGGTCCCTCCTAGGCTGGCACGACCCTCTCCAACTCTCTTAGGAGCTTGGATTGGTGTTGCCTGCCCAAATGGCATCACTCCATTGCAGTAGGAGCGGCGGTCTTGCCTCCTGGTCAAACTGGTGCTTCCTGTTCAAGGATCATAAGCAGACCTTGACTCTTGTTCCCCTGTGGCTTGAGGGTTCAGGCTTTGCCACAACAAAGGAGCAGACAAGGTTCACATGGGTGAGTAAGCAGGGTTCCCTGGAGATCATGGGTTCACAGACCAGACACAGACATTACTCCACTCCTTCTCAGCCTCATCACCATCATCTTTATTGTCCTCTCCTATCTTCTTCCCCTGCTTGCTCTCTCCTTTTATAACTCCTGACCCCTCAGTTCCCAAAGCATTTATTTATTTATTTATTTATTTATTTATTTATTTATTTATTTATTTATTTATTTATTTATTTATTTATTTATTTATTTAACTTATATGCCGCCCACTCTACCCAAAGGTATCTGGGTGGCTTACAACAATTAAAATTCAATTAAATTCAATAAAAAATTAAAATGATTAAAATACAATAAAAATTCAATTAAAATTGCCATCAGGACCCACAGCATCTCCAACCATTGGCACCTTGTCTGACCCTGCCTCTTGCAGAGCTCCTTGGTGCCCTCTGTTGCCTTCCTGATGCCCTTGGTGTCACTATTGCAGCTGGGCCCAGAGCCTGAACTTGCCATGGGTAAGGCCCTGAGGGGCTCAGTTGCAGTCTCCCATCAGCTAGTACAGTTGTCCCTTTGGGTGCCCGAGGGTGAGTGATGGGGAGGATGGGAACTCTGGCTCACTGCCCTCCCACCCACAACCTCCCAGAAGAAAAGCCCACCTGTGTAGCTCTGGGCAAGCTGCACAATCCTATAGCACCACCAGAAAAAGGGAACAGTACACAGCTTCTGAGTACTCTGTACCTGGGAAACTCTGGCAAGAGGCACCATACATTGGAATGACTGGACAGCATATAATTAAAGAACAGTTTTGGCAGATGGCAGGGTAAGTGGTGCTAAAAGTAAAGATTTTTTTTTAAAAAAAGTATGATTCAAACACTGGAAGGACAATCTTATCCTTCTTAACCTTATCTCACAGAGGATATCTTAATGAATCCCATTGAAAACTTATTTTTCCTTGTTTCTTCCTCATTCCCTTGCATCTTAGTACAACCTTAGATGTACTTCTTCTGCTTATTGTCCCCCAATACTTTTCTGCTGCCATTTACTCTCTTTCCTGATACTTTCCCATTGCTACAGCATATATTTTACAGACTGTCTGAATTAGGGGGAAACTGTGTAATCTTTATACTATTGTGCTATCTCTCTCTCTCTCTCTCTCTCTCTCTCTCTCTCTCTGATTAGGAAGGAAAAAGTAGAATGCAGCTTCAAGGGTTGTCATTCTGCTATAGGTTAGTAGGTTAAGGCTGAAGAGGGACAATGTTAGTGGATTCTGGTGACTCCAGTGTTGCAGGGGCAGTGAATATTTTTTATTTTCCAACATAAAATGTACAAATATGCAAAGACAGCACCATATATAAAATAAGAAACATATTGTAAAGCTTAGCCTACAAGCAATCTTATACACTGATATATTTCTTCCAGCAAGATCTTCTCCATATTGTTCATTTTAATTTCTATTTATTATTGAACTTTTGCTTTCCACCAGTCATAAAATAAATTCCAGCTTTTGTTGTCCTTTTAATCTCTTTGTTAGTCTATCCATTTCTGCACATTCTAGTTTTTTTTTTAATGATCATGTCATACTTTGGTGGATCTCCCTCCTTACAGACCTGTGCCCATACTAATCTAGCTGCTGTCAGAACATGTGATATTGGGTAGTAGCTTTGTGTATTTATATTATTTGGTAATAATTCCAACAAGAACATTTCTGGTCCTTTAGTCTTTCAGAACTTCAAAGGAGCTATCCAGGGTGCTGAACTCATTAGGGGATAGGGCTTGTGATGGGCAACTTCTCCCTTCCCTCTGACTCTTTGGCATAGGCAATCACTGCCTATGGGAAACTGTGAAGGGGTGAGGGGTGAAGAGTGGAGAGGCAGAGTAACAGTTCAGTCTGAATGTCTTTTGTTTCAAGAAGAATGTTTCAGAGAGTACTGTAGTACTGTATAGTGAGAGAAGAATGTCAAAGAGAGTTTCAGTCTGATGTGAAGGTGAAGGAGTTTGTTGTGAAGGTGAAGGAGGCTGTGAAAGGGTTCAAAGAAAAGCTAAATATACACGGTTGTACCAGTCACCTAAAGTACTATTAGCATCTAACTCAGTTTATTCAACTGTGGAACCCTGTCATATAACTACCAAAATCTGAAAACCACACAACTTATTTCCCCTGGTGGAATTCCCCTTTATTTCTGAAGCAGCCCAAGGTGGTTTCAATGCAGGGAGTAGATAGGAACACAGGAGCACTATGATATAAGAAGTTCCCACCAGACTGAGAGGGAAGATAGGCCATGCAATTATAGGGCTCTGCACTTTGTATAACTCGTGTAAAGTTTGCACTAAACTCCGGAGCAGGCTTGTTGCCCCTATGAAATAGGAGTCACCCGCCTCTATTAAGTGTGTCACTGGGGTGGGAGACAAAATAAATACTTTTTGAAACGTAGCTGCTCACTATCATGGGGTGCAAGACAGTGTGCAAGCCAGTACTGTTTCCAGGAGCTGGAGACCCCACAGGTCAATGCCCCCTCAACTTGAAGGAGGTGGAACTAGCAAATTAAGAAATCTCTTTAGCTGTATCTGATCCTCTTAGACACTCTGTGCAAATTGGACTTGGATGAAGTCTTAAGGCAGTGGGTCCCTTGATAATTTTGGAGCTTTATTCAAGAACCAGCCATGCCACTGTCAAGAACCAGTTCACTGCAAACAGTAATATGTATAAATGAAGAAGCATGTTTCTTTTTTAAACCAGCACCAATATTTGTAAATAGCATCTGTTTAAAGGTTGAATGAAATCATGTTTGCTCATATATCTCTCTTCCCATTTATTTTACAGAAATTCAGAAAAGTGACTATCTTGTGGGTACCAGTAAAATTGAGGGGCACATGTGAGACACCAGCCAACATGTTCATTGAAAAGAGCAGCACTCCTTTGTCCCAGAAACCAAGCAAGAAAAAAACCAGGCCACAGGGACTACCTTCCCCGGCTCTCTGCTGTGCCTGTGGGTTGTGCATCATGCTAGCAGGTATTAACATTACCCTGGTGGGTGCATTTGCTTTTGGAACATTCTTGCCAGTTAATAACCCCCCTATCGTCATTGGGCCCATTCTTTTGGTTGTGGCTTTCACTTTCTTTGGGGCATGTTGTGTCTGCAGCCGAAGGCCACCTGCTCATGGGTCAAGAAAATCCAAACCAGGGGCCAATCTTGGACTCATCAAACCTGGGAACACGGCCTTTGAAATTGAAACCAGCGAGCATACAGTGCAAGATACGACTGCTGTGCAGCTGAGCCCCACCAACTCTCCAGTGTCCTCCAGGAAATCCACACCTATACATGAGAATTCTAAGACATGCAAACTGTTTACAATGGAGAGTAATGGCCCAGCAGCCAAATACACAGCCAGTGGAGAATCGATACAGCTGAATTTGCCCAGAGACATTGCTATGTCATAAATCAAGCTGGGCAATATTCATGAGTAGTCAAGGCAGCAGGCACTTCAACATGTGACCAGATGGTCAGACGAGTTTCCAGCAGAGCAAGCTTCCGTTATCCAACTGAGAGTTGGCCAGCGCATGCATTAGAATACGTCTGTTGAGAAATTTAAGGAAAAGGCATAATAGGGTGACAATTAGAAATCAATACACAGCTGCAGGGGGTGGGGAGTCCCAGACACTTGTGGGAATCGGCTGAATTTTGAGCAATGAAATTAAAATGAAATATGGGCTACATAAATCAATAGCATGCGGCTACTGAAAACAGCATGTCCTCTGGACTTAATTTATGATTTTAATCATTTTGGAGATGATAATATGATGTAGATGAGTAGAAAAGTACACATTCTGTTATTAGGCAGAATGTTGACTTGCAACTATGATGGGCAATAGGGGGACAAGAAAATGTATTTGGGTTTTATAAAGCTGCCTTGAGGGCAAATGAAAAATGCAGCTAAAAATCACTCATGCCTCCAATTTGATCTACCCTTTACTTTTCCTTGTTTTTATTGGCTGGTGCAGAAATGAAGTCACAATGATCAAATATTCCCCAATCTAGCCTTCCTCCATTGTCCATTTCCCAGGTTAGGTGTTAGCTGCATAGTTGACAGCTGACACAGCTGTGCTGGATGGCACAGACATTCTTGATTGACCAGGGGAAGCTCTGTAAGGGATGTTGAATAGCTAGGTCACAGAGGAAATGCAAGAAGAAATTGTGGGAACACTTCACATAACAGGATGTGATACAAAATATTTTGTTATGAATTTGGCATCAGCAGTCTCTGAGACTTGGAAATACACAATATGGAGACATGCACAGACATATTTAACACAGGGATAAGGACACCATTGCACTTAATGGACATTTTGGGCTCTACATCTTAACAAGAGCCCGTAATATGGGGAGGATAACAACTCAGAGCTGTTATGCAGTCAGATTTGTGGTCTAGGTATCGTTTGATTGAATGACTATATTCTCCTCTAACCATGTCATTCTGCACTTCACTGACTTCAGCATAAGACAATGCTTATTTGGAAATTAAAATAAGTCCTTCTTTGTGCTCATTAGGAGTGACATAAGCAGGCCAGAAAAAAAATTATCAGGCAACACTTTAGAGAAATATAATATTTGCCCAATGGAAGGCCCTTGTCTAATGTCAGTTAACAAAAAGATGCATTGCCAACTTTCAGATGTGGCTTATTCCTTGAAGCGACATGCCAAATTCAGGGGGACTTCTGATTGTTTTTTGCTTTTCTTGAAAGCAATTGAATATTACTGGGCTAAGATAAGATGGATACCCTGTGTGGTTTAGTGGATAGAGTGATTGATTAGGACTCGGGAAACCTGGATTTGAATCCTTGCTCAACATAGAGTATCACTGGGAATTGATGAAACTACTTCTAAAATATCTCACTTGAATGCTCTCTCATACAAGATAAGAGTAAGGATGTTTATGAAATCCATCCTCTCTGAATTTCACACTGGATATTGATGTTTCAGATTTTGTGGAACCAATCTTCCAACTGTTTTGATTGCTAGCCTTTGCCAGATGGCACCGAGTGTGTAATTTATGAGTTCACATATCTTTGTCCACATAGATAACCAATATACAAGAACACGTATCTTAAAAACCATAATGAGCATAATTCAAACACAGTGCAGGACCTACTTCCGGATGTGTAGCGAATGTAGGCTATATATTATGAAGGGAAAGACAAGGATACATGGAAGCCTGTCGGGGATGGTGGTGAGGCAGTGACACTAGCATGAGATGAGGAGGAAGAGAAGCAACAATTCTTGCTAATCTAATTTAGTTCCATTAAGAAATAAATTTTAAAAAGCAATTAGCTGCTCTCTTGGGGGTGTGGGATTCAAAGTTGAAGACACATTGCACAAAAATCCTGCAACTATCTGTCTGCTATCTGGCAGGTCTAATTTCCTCCTGAGCAGTTGCTATGCCTGCAAATTACATCCAATTGCAACACAGAGGAAACAATATGTAACCAATCACGTATTGTTAATGGTAGTCAACAGGAGTCAGCATCCTTCCAATTGGATATAATTTCCAAATCGTACCTCAGGTTAGGGACTTGGATCAAATCGTGAGGTCCTAAAGTGGTTTGAGCAGCAGTGGGTCATTTTATGACGCAGCAAGTTGAGGTTTGAATTGAATCTGTAAGTCAGTGCATCTTGCTACTGATTAACTTTCTATAGTTTCAGGACTTGGTTGTTATTAAAAACTGATGTGGTAAATTCATTCTGAGATTAACTCAGATTGTAGCAAGAAATGAGCCCCAACCAAATGTATGGGACTGTATATATGCTTTTAAGTAGACAAAAGCATGTTTAAGGTGTTAAGTGTTCGTAGTAACCACAATCTGAAGATTCTCTTCAATACATCATGGAAACAGAATATTTCCCATTTTAGGGAGATCTACGTTTAACATCCATATCAATAATCTATACCAAAAAGTTGTTGAATACTAATTTCTGCAGGAGTTTTGTGGGGGCCAATGCTTTTAATCAGCTAAAAGCACGTGTTATATTTTAATTTTGTTTTCTACTTACAAGAGCTGAATGTTTTTGAAAGTCTGACTGTTTTGCACAATAATATATCTTCTTGAATTCCTGAAGAAAAGGGGTTTGCAGGGGCATCTTTTTGTTGCAGTTTGAAAATATATTGAATCATGTCAATTTTATTGTGCAAAATGCTTGTGGTTAGTTCTGTACTGAACCCCAGCTTCTGGAATTTAATGTAGTCATATTCTGGTTTCAGTTTCCTTGCTGATAAAAGAAAGTAACTGTTTAGCACATGTTCAGCGCTGCCCTTCAGAGTCTATGTGCGTTCAATAAAATGTATACCGATATTTCCACAGTTTCCTGCAGCCAGGTCTGGCCAGCCTAATTCTTATCAATGAATCATGCTGTTACTTTGTGGAAATAAAATATACACTGAATTCAGTGAAACAATGATTGTCAGTGATTTATGGATAGCCAAAGAACTGAGAATGAAAAAGATAAGTGTACATGCCAGGTTTTGTTTGTTTGATTTTTGCTTATTCTTGGTTTTTGGTCCAAACACCACCATTTATTCAAAACCATTTACACTATGATCCCATATGACCTGCAATCTATTCCATTTCTAGGTCATGATGAAAGCCATGGGAAGGTAAGAGTTACTCATATAGTATTCAAACAGGTTCCTAAAGAAAGAGGTTGACTGGTATTATATCTGGAAACCTTTTTAGGCCTTCTGGATATTTTGGTGGTACTGTTATGTTCTGAAGACTGATCTGAGAACCTAACCACTTAAAACAATGGTTTTGATTGCTAATAGCTTCTGTTTCCAGACCTGTCATTTTTCTGTTTTCCCGGGCTGCTCTTAAGTCTCCTGGTAAGGTTGGCCATTGGGAGTATGCAAAACTATTTGCTGTGAGTGCTAAAGCCAAAGGAGCAAGAAGGAAAGGAAAGGAGAAGAAAGGAAAGGGAAGTTCTAAATTCAAGGATTGCCAGTAAATAGTTGAGATTACTGATGATGAATAGCTGAGATTAGTGGTGCTTTGTAAATTAAGACCTCTGTTTTCCTATAGCATACATTGTCACGAGGTTAGGGGTCATGTTATGAGGTATCACAAGCATATATGTATCCAGATAACAATAAAATAATCCTGTGCCATCATTTCTGAGTTACAGTGACACTTTTCTGGGTAGAGAATATCAAAAGTAGTTTGCCATTCCCTTCTTTTGGGGGCACCCTGGACTGTTCAGCTTGCCCAAGCCATGCAGACTGGCTTTGCCCCTAGGAGGCTCAGTGGGAAACCAAACTGCCAACCTCTGGCTCTGCAGCTGGGCATCTAAATCACCAAGGTAATTCAAATAAAAACAGACCGAAATACTGTAAGATGGCAAATGTGGGTTTTAGTGAAAAGCTTGCATATCACCCTTCTAGTGACTAGACTGCAACATGTTATTCAGAGTGGAAGCTGGATTTCTTGTTATCTTTTCCCCTAACATGCCATCTCTAAAACAAGCCTTTGTTTCCAATTGTGGTGTTTGGACTATATCTTCCTATCTGTTGTATACCCTTTGAACAAAGAGAGAGTTGCTACTGCTGTGGGGTAGCAACATATTTACAGCAGTCAGTCAGGAAAAGAAGGTGATTAAGAAGACTGAAAATCTGGGACTGGAGATGGTAGGCTGCAATCCTAAACAAATACAGTACTGAATAAACTCAGCTATTCTGAATTGGACACATCTTGATGCTTGTGAATTGTGCTACTCTGTTAAATGTAATAAATATTCTGAATTAGAATTTAGGAATGCTATTTCAAGAACAGTTACTGCCTCTTCACACACACACACACCCAAGCAGGTCTCTTAAGGCTGTTCCTAGGGCTTGGGGGGTGAGCACTGGAACCCATCTTGAAATCCTCAATGGGGTCTGCACCATTGTTCCAGTTTAGGTTTGATGCCTCTGCCATTAAAATACAGCTGCAGGTATAGCTGTGGTTTGGGAGGGTGCCAGAGCATACTCCTGCACCATAGAGCTCTGTCACTGGGCAGAACAGAGCATCTGATTCTATTCCCAATGGAAAGTAGAAAACCATGGCGTTCTGGTTTTGTTATTCTGCTGTGGTGTGTGTCGGGCGTGTCTGCGTCTGCGTGTGTAGGTGTGCTACAAATCATTGGTGGCAGCAGAAGGGACTGAATAAATCATTCGGGGATGCTTCCACCACACAGGTTGCCCCACCCCTGTTTTAGTGGCCACTGGCCAAGTTCAGTTGCTGGAGCTTTCCCAGCCACTGCATTGCTATGCCAGAAAAAGCTTCACGCCTCTTAAAAGTTGGCTTCACGTGCCTCTGTTTCAAGCACAGGGATCCTGCTCCAGGGAAAAAGTTAGAAACTCTAGTTTTTTTAATGTTCCAGTACATTAGTCTCTATAGCCTCATCAAAGAGCTTGATTTTGCACAGCAAAATTAAGGCTCTTATTATTAAAATGGCAGTTGCTTGTCTGCTAGAAAAATTAATTTCCAGGGAAGGCTTGCCTCCTTGCTCTTGTTACAGTTGTCTTTAATTTCATGGCTGAGGTGATTAGTCTGGTTTGACACCCAAGAGTAATGAGATTAAGGAGTCGGTGGTGGTGGTGAGACACCATTTTACTCAAGATTAAAATGTAGCAAAATAACTTTTTAAAAATGATGTTGGGTCTTCAAAGCTCTGGCTAGGAAAAGATTCTAGGGAATCACGGAAACACACTGAGCTGTTGGTACCTGTTGTATTAATTAGTATACAGAGAAAGGCCAAGATATAACCTGCCATGCTCTCTGCTAGCTTACAGAGGAGGAAACTGACGTGTGCAAGTTGTTGAATTTCAAAACCATGAAGCTCATGGTGCAGGAGCAGTACCAAGTCACTTGTGAATGCATCCTGATTGCCAGTAAATGAATGAAATGTTGACAGAGATTTTCCTATTTCTTTTTCATGTTGATAAGAACATAAACATGTAAGAGCCATGTTGGATCATGCAAGATTATAAATAATACACCAATAAACATCAAGGCACAAAGCAGGCAAGTTCAGCATTGATGTAAACACCTTTTTGGCCTCTTGTACAACAGCATGTAACATCTCCCTCTTAACATATTCAGGAGCATAGTACCAAAGACAAATAGAGAACTTCAGAAATGCCTCCCTCTCTTCTAGGTAGTGAAAGTACAACTGCTATTAGAACAACCTGCTGTATGGCCGTGACATCCTAAGTCACCCATCTAGGGTGGTCCCTTACTCTGCTTGATGGTGGGGCCCGATCCTACATGGAATTTCATAATTGTCCCTAGTACTTTCCCATTGATCTTGTGGACTTCTTTTCCCATGAATGTGTCCTCTGCTAATTGGTGGATTTGGACCAACCGGAACCTGAATGAGTCCTTTAAATTCTGAAGAAGATAAAACCCCACTGGTGCCTGCAATAGCTGGCTGAGAAGGACACAGGGTGATATAGTAGAGCCTAATGGGGCTTCCCTCAGCCCAGCTAGGCATGGTCTTCTGAGGATGGCTGCCACATGGATGGGCAGCCCTTCCTTCCTTCCATGGCAGAGGGGCTACCATAACCTGGGCAACGGAAGGTCTAACATCCTTACACTGAAACAGACATAGCTGGTAATTCTCTGCACTGGTCCTTAGTCTTCTTCCACTACCCCAGATCAATCTAGGCTCCCTGCCAAAAATGCATCCCATAAGAAATTATTAGTCTCATACAATAATAAATTAGAACATTCGGCATTAGAGCTTTCAAGTTAGCTAGTGCGAATTATGCAACAAGAATAAAGGGCTTGTGTTATAGGTGACAGTGCTCATAATTTAGGCAATGTCATGCAGTTACTGTTGTTTCTTTTCTTGGTTAGAATATTTGAAATTCTTCACTTACAAACTCCCATGTTCTCAGCAATAACCATAGTAAGAGTATCAATACAGCAGCCCATAAAGTGGTGTATTTTACAAAATTGCAGGTTTAAGTATTCCAGCTAGGAAGTAAGTCCTATGAAACATGAATCTGGGCTTTGGTAAACATTGTTTCTGGCAGGTGTGTCCCAAGGGCTATTCATATAACACAGTAAGGTGTATAATAAACATGTGTGCATGTTTATTTTCTCTATTGATATCCTGCTTTTCCTCCCAAGGAATTCAAACTATCATCTCTTTCCTTTTCCCACTTTATCCTCTGGGGAAGAATGTTGGTTTAAGATAAAGCAAACATCTGGTCCAAGATCAGTAAGTTTCATGGCGAAGTGGGAATTCTAACCAAAGAGTACTGCATGCTAGTTAAACACTCCAAACATGACATGGCACTGTTTCATTTGTGAGCATTACCAGTGTTGCAGAGCTTTGAATTTCTGGTAAAATTCCTTGTAATATGTAGTAGAAGTACAGAGATCCATAGAGTAGACTAGCTCTAAGGTCTCCACATAGTCCACCCCTTTCTCATTAACTGCCACTTGCAGTCTCAATAACTCACTCTGAGGCATTAGTAGTAGAAAGAATAAAAATGTTTCACTACTTACGGTTGTGAATGGATCAACAGCAAATAAAACAACAGACACTGACTTCCAACAAACTAAAAAGAGGGGAAAGGAACACTCAGCAGAGAGGTGGGTCTCTCTTTGAATTCCTAGGCAGGAGATAGTGACTGATTAGTGCTGGATGGATTGACAGTCACCCCAGCCCAGAAAAGCTGCACAGATCAAGAGCACCTCCAGAAGAAGGGAGGAGTAAAGCATTTCCAGGTACTTTGCAGCTAGCAGACCCAGAGAAAGGTTACCATAAGTCAGAACTGACTTGGTGGCACCTGATTATTATTACTGAAATGCAGTTCTTTTATTTAATGTTGAAGAGTTTTTAAAATAATAGCTGGAATTATTGTAACTAAGAATGTTTTAAAAGTGGCCTTCCAATTTCTGCACTGGCAAGTAAATTACACAGAGACCACTGTCAGTCTCTGTGTAATTTACTTGCAGTGATTACTTGTAACTTACAGTGTAACTGGAGGACTTGCGCTGTCCTCCAGTTATTAGTTTCAGTGCCATTGCTTTGAGCCAATTTTGGAAGGTGTGAGAAGGAAAATACTGCATACGTTTTTCATGCTTGATAACCAAACCTGGGAGAGGTGATCTGAGGCCAGCGGGTGGGGGACTGCTTTATGACTTCTGACGAGCATTCATAAGAAAAGTTTGCCACTCATGCTAACTGCGATCATTCATTCTATCTGTGTCCCTATAAATGCCTGTGATCTGTCCTAAACTCCTTTGTAATATCATCCTTGCTGGTCAACTGACCTCTTGCCAGATAAGCCACGGATTGCAAAGACCACAATAAGTCTCACCATTTCCCATGAGAAATATTGCACACTTTAAGACATTTTCCCTCTGCTCCCATTTTATTCCTCAGTTTCAAAGCTAGCTTCAAAGTATACCATAGGGAACACTTTGGAAAGGAATTGATGTGAGTGCATGAACTCAAAATAGTTCAAAAAGGGAGGCTAAATGGTCTTACACAAAATATTACACCCCAACCAAATCAAGGTCCAACGGTGAACTGCCATCTGACTGCTGAATTGAAGGAACTACCCTTTCTTCCTTTTTGCCCCCCCCCCCCATCTTCCAATTGCCAATTACAAAACACCCGTAATCACCTAAAAACCTGATTTGGAAGTTCTCCCAGCCATCTGAAGCACATTTTGCTGGTGCTCGGAGAACTGCAGGAGGGAGCGCATGCATCCACTTGAGGTTTCTTTGAGAAAACATAGTTTGATCAGTGGAAATACCCTCTTAGATCCTGGACAAATTTCTTAGATCGCTTTGAGACTCAAATACCAACCTCTCTGAGGAGTAGAGATGATATTAAAAATTTAAGGGTCAAAACAGACATGAGAGGGAATGTGCATTGCCCATTATCAAGCACATTTCCCCTTCCACAACACAGACTTCAGCAAACAGATGCCCAAATTAATCCATGTTTATCTTCCAATTGCCAGTTACAAAACAGAGAATGCTAAATGTAAGATAGGTAGGTGAAGAAAATTACACAATACGATAAGCAGACATTTTTCATCACTTAGGGGAGTACCTCTGCAATAAACTGTCTTACCATATAGTTTGACCCTGAAAGAAAGGAGAAATAAATTTTCCTGTGTCCAATATGCAACATTTATTCAAAACACAGAATTTGGTGGAATTATTTTGGAAAATAAGATTTTGTTTTGTTTTATGCCCAATTTTAGCTTCCTCCAGAAAATAACCAAGCTCTATTAGGGGAGGAGGGGAGGGGAGATCCATATCACAACCTTTATGTTGCAATTATAGGCAGGGTTCTTGCAATATTAAGTGAACCATGGTGGGATGGCTTGCAGATACCCTCACGAATCTCCTAATGTAATCAACAGCTCTACTTATTCAATTATCCTGCTGCAGGAAAGAGTTGAGCAATACTTCTTGCACGTAGGGGCACAGAAGAGGACAAAAGGGCTCTTCAGGCAGCATTTTTCAATTCCAGCCGAACTACAGTATATCAACCTGGAAAAGAGTGTCATCATTAAGCAGAATGAGATTTGCTTTCCCACAAGTCTTCCCACCCTCCCCCATTAGTGGACCTTTTGCCACCTTCTCACTGCATGTGTGGAAAGCGCTGCCTGGAAAAAACCACATCCTCTCCACCACTACTCCCTAGGGTTAATGCTTTGAATGGTGGAGTGGAGTAACAGCCCAGTTTATGATGCCTAATGTAATGGACACTACCTCTGTGTGAAGCATCCTGACCATCTTGAAGAAGCCATTCATGTGTGGAATGTAAAGGGGAAAAAGCAGGCAGTCTGCAAGTACCACTATAGTAACACCACAAGGGTTCACAGCATTATCTATACAACTGATAAATTAGTAATGTGATTGCAAAAAAGCCCACTGCCTGATTTCTGCCACTATGTCTGTGGGGGTATGATTTTGCTCATTGCGTATTCTTGGCAACTGGAAAGGTTTACCCGATGAACAAATCAACAGTGAATTTCAGAATGACATTGTTGGTTTGGGGAGCCTTCAGGGTATGTGTGCTGTTCCTCCTACATTTTACTACTGCTGGAAATAAAAATTAAAACTTTACATCACTCTGTTTGTTTTCTGTTTGCAAATCCAAAAGGACACTGAAGGCTGACAGGAAGCTTAACTGCCAGCCCCGTGGCGTGCCTCTATTACAGTCACTTGTAAGTGTCACCTGCTATGTTCAGTGGGACTTGCTTCAAGACAGAATTACATAGGATTGATGTCTTAATTTTGGTTTTCTGGGTTTTTTTTAAAATACATCTGGAAAAGTTAAATCTCTAAAAGAAGCTGCCTAGGAAAGAGGCGTCATCTTTACTGTGGATCACAGCAACATGGCCCTCTGGTGGAAAGAAATATGCAAGAGTTTGCTTTTTTAAAAATGTAAATGACCAGCTCAAAAACACAGAAGAAATCAGTGTCTCTTTTCTTTCTAATACTAATCATAGATCAAGGTGCTTTTTTTATTATTATTTTAAACAAGCCTTGGCTAAAAAGTGAAATGATGATAACAATTTCTTCCTTACATCTAATCTCCAGTTTGGATGTTTTATCACTCCAGAAATTGAAGTATCACCTCATAAGAATGAAGCACAGATCAGAAATGTTTCTCTTTCTTTCAAACCACAGCTTCCGAAAATCATATCTGGAAGAGATAGTTCAAAAATATAACATTTCCAAGCTCTGAAGCCAAGCAAATTATGAGCTGTTTGATAATGATGGCGGTGATGATGATGGCAATGACAACAACAATAACAGTACTTTTATGATCAGGAAAGGACAGTTGCCTGCTTTTTGTGCCAAAATCACCTGGTTGGCTTCAGCTACTAAGTGCCTTGACTTGGGCAGTCAGACACCACGTATGCTCTTTGCTCCTCTGTCTCAGGTGGCAACATGTCTTCCACTAGCTCTGGCACTTCTATGTAAATGTAAACCTTTTCCTGTTTCACCAGCTTTTATGAAACGGCGGGTACCATGCAGTCTGCGAACATAAAGCTGGCCCCCAGGCACATACATGTCTATGTGGGGGGGGGGAGGTGGTCATACAGAACCTCATAACCATCATTTTTTTAAAAAAAATCTTAAAAGGATTTTTGACACAAAAATCTTTCATGTTCAACGTGGAATAGAGGTCAATATTGCCATGTTTTGAGGTGGTCTTCCACACTTTCAAAACTGTTTTTCATTCTTTTAACATTCGCTTCTATAAAGGGTCAAAATATTTGTTCAGTTTTTTAAAAAATGAACTTTTTTTAAAAAAAAAATAGGGTTGGGGAGCATGGGAACAGGTATTAGCCCTCCAAATGGGCATATGAGGTTCCTGGACCTCTGGAGATTGTTTGCCCCTGATTTGTGACAAACTTGGATTATCCTTCACTAATTGCTAGAGAAAGACTTTGTGAACACTGACTAACAAGTATAGCCCTACTAGGAAAGCACTGTCAGGAAACAAGAGGAAATACCTGGTTTGATACACAGAATATCCTTATTGAACATATTTTAATACAAGTGAGGAAGAAGAACTGTCAAGATCTGAAGTTTTGTATGTACAGAATGCTAAAAAGTTTAAGGGGAGTGAAAAAATGCAAACATGAAAATGTACATTGTGCTTAGGAAAATTGGAACAGCTATGTACTAAAAGTCACTGCAAGACAAGCAGCTGATTTTCTATCCAAGAAAGATGAATTTAAAATACCATTACCTTGCAAAGAATCTCTTTCCTAGCAAGCTAACAGTTGAGTATGGACATGTGAATAAACAATAAGACAATTTAACAAATGGAGAAAAAAAAACCTGACCCACAAAAGTCCTTGAGTGCTTAAAATGCAAGTAGAACAAATTGGTACGTAATCAAATACATTAAATAAGAAATTTAAACCCCTGGTATTTGGGTAGTTTTGCAGGTGTTCAAGTACCTTATCCAATGAACTATTTTAATGTGCTGGAGTTTGATAGCTTTGTAATTTACTTGGATCAGGAGTTGCTGGGTTAGCAAAACTAATGTAAATTCCCATAAGAAGTTTAGAAGGTGTATTGCGTAGGTTAGTAGTTTGATCCACTACCATGCCTCAATTGTTGGCAATTAAAGAGAAATGTAAACAAATTAGAGAAATGTAATTATAGGGAAGCAAGAAACTTACGCCACACATTGGATATCAGTAACATACATACCAGGCAATGGGCAACAGCTGTCAAAGTGCAGGAGGCAATGGTGCAGCGGTAGACATCATTGCCAGAAGCAGCCAAATGCACAGATAAATCATTCATGAATTTTTCCTCCACAGGTGCAAACTGGCTGGTTAGTTGGGTGAGCACTTAACTTTTGTGTGTGTGTGTTTGAAGGCTAAGAAATATATTTTACTTTCAAGGACTTTGATATTTTAAGAAATATATGATCTGCTTTTTTATTGTTCCTTTTGAACCTGTAAGCCTCTGCATTATCAGAATGTAATTAAAACATTCTTTTTGGAATTTTTATTGTATCTTTTTATGCTCCTACATCTTTGGATTGATATTTGATATAAATATTTTCCTACAGCTTGAGTTCTATTTTCATGTATTTTAAAGCATTTGTGCTGACTGTTTTTTTCTAAATGTGCCTTTAACTTCTCAAAAGGTTACATGCTTTCAATAACTCTTGCATTGTTTTGCATAGAAGCAATGTAGACGAAGAAGGGTTGTAGAAATAGGCAAGCTTGTGTTACCTGAACAATTTTTCTGCTTGGAAAAAAAATAGAATGTATAAGATGTGGATGTCTGGATTGCTTCAGCATGAGTGAAACAATGGTTTAAAAGACTTTTTTTGTGATATTCAGATGAACTTTGATATGACTGATAATGTGATCTAATTTCACAATGGAATTCACCTCCAGTGAAGGAGAGCCGCCACCCTTCAAGGCAGTCCGTTTCATTGTAAAACTGCTCTTCCAAGTTCTTCCTAAAGTTCTCCTTTCCTATACAGTGGTGCCTTGCTAGAAAGTTACCCTGCATGACAGTTTTTTCGCTAGACATTGAGTTTTTGCGATCGCTATAGCGATTCGCAAAACAGTGATTCCTATGGGGGAATTTCACTGGAAAATGTTTGGTCCCTGCTTCGCAAACCAATTTTCGCTAGACAACGATTTTGACGGCTCCCTCCGTGCTCACAAAATGGGTGTTTTCAGGACCTAAGCTTCACAAGACAGCTATTTAAACAGCTGATCGGTAGTTCACAAAGCGGCTTTCCTATGGCCGATCTTCGCTAGACAACGACAATTCTTCCCCATTGGAACGCATTAAACAGGTTTCAATGCATTCCAATGAGGAAATGCTTTTTGGTAGACAATAATTTTGCTAAACAGCGATTTCAGTGGAATGGATTATCATTGTCTAGCAAGGCACCACTGTAATTCGAATCCATTGTTTCAGGTTCCTACTGTCTGAAGCTACAGAAAACAAGTTTGCTCCGTCTTCCATGCAATTGCACTTCAAAATTTTAAAAATGGCATATCATATCATATCTCAGCTGTCTTTTTTTCCATAAATATTCAACAAATCCAACCTCAACCATTTTTATAGAACTTCAAATCTAGACCTTTGCCATCTTGGTTGCTCTCTTCTAGATGCATTCAACTTGGGATATCTTTTTTAAAATATGGTGCCCAGAGCTGGACACAGTATTTCAGATGAGTTCTGACTAAAGCAGAAACGAGTGGAATGAGCTAATTCATTTGCCCCAGTGGATGAGAAGGTGCAATGGAAGACTGGTGCAATTAATTTGAAGATGTATTTAAATCACAGCAGATAAATATAGAATAAGATCAATGAAATAAAGGCACAACATTAAAGATATCAGAGGAAAATAAATTAATTTTTAACACAATACAATTAAATGATGAAATTAAAAGTGTAGCATATAACAATCTGGATTAAAGTATTAGATTAAATTATGGTTTTGCAAAATTAGCTACAATTAGCCCTTTATAAATCCTCCATCAGCCCTCTAGTGAAAGCTCATTTTGTTCCCAGTCATTTAGCAGTCTTTGGTCTAAAGGCTAAGAAAGAAAGACATATGGCTACCTAGTCCCAGGAAAATCTCCTAGTTTTAGTCATGCAAATGTACTCCTAGCCACCACTAAAACCTGGGCATTCAGGCTCGGGGCTCAAGTCAGGAGTACACCCATGCTATGAACCTGAATGCCAAGGAGGAATATAACCTCAATCAGCATGGTTCCAGTTCCTATTCATGTTTTTCTCCTAGTCTCATCCATGACTGACATCAAACACCAGTTTAGAACTCACACAGCTTCTTTGGATTAGGATGGGAATCAGAAGAAGGCCAGGGTGTCGTCTGTGCTTTGGTAGCACTGAACCTCGAACACCACACCATTTCACTCAGCGGTTTCATGTGTAAATCAAATAGTATGGGGAAACAAATGGAACCCAGAGGGACCCCACGACCCAACAGCATTAAACAGGAGTCCCCCAGCACAAACGTCTGAGCTCTCTTCTCCAGGACAATTCTGAGACACTGTGAAACTTTGCCTTCAAGTCATATCCCTGAGATAGCTCAGAGGCTAAGCATCTTTAAACCCCATTATTTCAATAAGACTGAAGAATGTATGCATTGAATTAGATCAGAATATTAGTTTCTCTAAAACCTAAAATTTCAACAACATTTATTAATGGGAATTTTAGCGCATGAGGTTTTATTTTTAGCTGATGTGAGCTCAATCAGCATAAGGAGGTTACGCCCATTCCAAACCCACTACAGCCAATGTATGTTTGATTTTAGATCCCACTGCCCAACAATAAGCCATATGCATTTAATGTTGGGGATGGGAGGGGACAGCATTCTAGTTCTTTCTCTACCCTGTATTTTAAGCAGGTTAGGCAGTAGTTCTTCTCACATGTGGGATCCCCTGGTATCTTTGGACTTCAACTCCCAACACTTCTGGCTAGTTCAGCCCTTGGTTAGATATTCTGAGAATGTATATGGGACTGCCAGACAGCCTCCCATTCGAATATGGACCCAGATTGAACTTTGGAAGATGAGCTATCTTGAACTTTTTGATGTGTAAAGCATCTTTTCTCAGAATTTCTCACTGACTTGGGCACATAAGCACAAAGGCTACACAAATGGGCTTTTGGGTCCACAGGAAGAAGCTTTCTGGAATGCTGCTCAAGGTAACAAAACTCCCCAAACTATCCAATAGTAGGATAGCATATAGACCAGAGCAATTTCTGGTCTTTTGCATTTAAAACTTCTTTAATTCTGCATCTAGGGGTTTTGTCAGCAGAGGGAGCTAGTATCTCTGAAATGAAATATTCCTTGCCTGTCCAGGGAGTTTGCATAACTGCCAGTGGGTGTCACCAACTACAAAAGAGAACAGTGTCTATTGTAGCTTAAGATGCAGTGTGTGTTTATAACTGGGCATTATTATGATAAGGTTATCCATTTTTCCTAACACATATTTGCCTGATCTGCATTCTCTCCTGCTCTGTATTTTTGTTTTTCTAAATTTCAATTTTTGGTTGAGATGTAAAAACGTTTAAATGTATTTTGTTTGTTTGATACAGTCTGTGAACTTGCTGAATAAAGCGAATCTGATCTCAGCTGTCTCTCTTTGAATTATTGTCCTGTAATGTTTCTTTTCCAGGTTTATAAGTTTCAAACTAAGTGTGGTGTATCCAAGACAGACCTTTTAACATCACAGTAATCCAAGTTTATGCACCAAACACTGATGCTGAAGAGGCTGAAATTGACCAATTCTATGAAGACTTATAACACCTTCTAGAATTGACACCAAAAAAGATGTTCTTATTATAGGGGATTGGAATGCTAAAGTAGGGAGTCAGGAGATAAAAGGAACAACAGGTAAGTTTGGCCTTGGAGTTCAAAATGAAGCAGAGCAAAGGCTAATAGAATTTTGTCAAGAGAACAAGCTGGTTATCACAAACACTCTTTTCCAACAACACAAGAGGCAGCTCTACACATGGACATCACCAGATGGGCAGTACTGAAATCAGATTGATTATGTTCTCTGCAGCCGAGATGGAGAAGCTCTATACAGTCAGCAAAAACAAGACCTGGAGCTGATTGTGGCTCTGATCATCAGCTTCTTATAGCAAAACTCAAGCTTAAACTGAAGAAAGTAAGAAAAACCACTGGGCTAGTCTGGTATAATCTAAACCAAATCCCTTATGAGTACACAGTGGAAGTGAAGAATAGATTTAAGGAACTAGATTTGGTGGACAGAGTGCCTGAAGAACTATAGATGGAGGCTCGTAACATTGTACAAGAAGCAGCAACAAAAACCATCCCAAAGAAAAAGAAATGAAAGAAAGCAAAGTGGTTGTCCAACGAGGCCTTACAAATAGCAGAGAAGAGAAGGGAAATAAAATGCAAGGGAGATAGGGAAAGTTATAGAAAATGTAATGCGGACTTCCAAAGAATAGAGACAAGAGGGCCTTCTTAAAATAACAGCGCAAAGAAATAGAGGAAAACAATAGAAAAAGAAAAACCAGAGAACTGTTCAAGAAAATTGGAGATATTAAAGTAACCTTTTGTGCAAAGATGGACATGATAAAGGACAAAAATGGTAGGAACTTCACAGAAGCAGAAGACATCAAGAAGAGGTGGCAAGAATACACAGAGGAATTATACCAGAAAGATCTGGATGTCCTGGACAACCCAGATAGTGTGGTTGCTCACCTTGAGCCAGACATCCTGGACAGTGAAGTCAAGTAGGCCTTAGAAAGCATGGCTAACAACAAGGTCAGTGGAGGTGATGGCATCCCAGTTGAAAAACATCTACTTCTGCTTCATTGACTATGCAAAAGCCTTTGACTGTGTGGACCACAGCAAACTATGGCAAGTTCTTAAAGAAATGGGAGTGTCTGACCACCTTATCTATCTCCTGAGAAATCTATATATGCAGAATACATCATGCGAAAGGCAGGATTGGATGAATCCCAAGCCAGAATTAAGATTGCCGGAAGAAATATCAACAACCACAGATATGCAGATGATACCACTCTAATGGAAGAAAGTGAGGAGGAATTAATGAACCTCTTAATGAGGGTGAAAGAGGAGAGCGCCAAAAATGGTCTGAAGCTCAACATCCAAAAAAAAAAAAAAAAAAGATCATGGCCACTGGTTCCATCACCTCCTGACAAATAGGGGAAGATGTGGAGGCAGTGACAGATTTTACTTTCTTGTATGATCACTGCAGATGGGGACAGCAGCCACGAAATTAAAAGACTCCTCCTTCTTGGGAGGAAAGCAATGAAAAACCTAGATGGCATCTTAAAAAGCAGAGACATCACCTTGCTGACAAAGGTCTGCATAGTCAAAGCTATGGTTTTTCCAGTAGCGATGTATGGAAGTGAGAGCTGGACCATAAAGAAGGCTGACTGTCCAAGAATTGATGCTTTTGAATTGTGCTGCTGGAGGAGGTTCTTGAGAATCCCCTGGACTGCCAGGAGAACAAACCTATCCATTGTGAAGGAAATCAACCCTGAGTGCTCATTGGAAGGACAGATTATGAAGCTGAGGCTCTAATACAGTGGTGCCTCGCTTAGCGATTGCCTCATTTAACGATGTATTCACTTAGCGATGAGGTTTTAGGAGCGATCTTGTGCTCCGTTTAGCGATGTTTCCAATGGGGGAATTTCACATAGCGATGTTTGGGACCTTGCTTCGCTTAGTGATGACAGTTTAGGTCCCCCTGTTTCGCTTAGCGATGTTTTTTGACAGCTCCATTTTTGCTATTTTTAAAAGGTGTTAAATTGTTTTAAAAGGGTTTAGAGTGTGTGAAATCGTTAGTGCACTTAATAAACCTTTTGTTAACCAAATTTGGCTTCGTTCTGACTCTTTTTCAATTTTTGGTGATTTTTTTTCTCCCCCATTGAAATGCATTGAAAAGGTTTCAATGCATTCCAATGGGGGAACCGCGTTTCGCTTAGCGATGTTTCCTATGGTGATTTTCGCTTAAGGACGGCACTCCGTTCCCATTGGAATGGATTATCTGGCTTTCAATGCATCTCTATGGGAAAACGCATTTCGCTTAGCGATGTTTTCTCATAGCGATGAATTTTTTAGAACCAATTAAAATTGTTAAACGAGGCACCACTGTACTTTGACCATCTCATGAGAAGAGAAGACTCCCTGTAAAAGACCCTGATGTTGGGAAAGTGTGAAGGCAAGAGGAGAAGGGGACGTCAGGGAACGAGATGGTTGGACAGTGTCATCAAAGCTACCAACATGAATTTGACCAAACTCTGGGAGGCAGTGGAAGACAGGAGGGCCTGGCATGTTCTGGTCCATGGGGTCATGAAGAGTTGGACAGGACTTAATGACTAAACAACAACAATGTTTCTTTTCCAGGTTTATAATTTTCAAAATCAAGTGTGGTGTAGTGGATAGAGTGATAGACTAAGACTCTGGAGAACAGGGTTCAAATCCCCAACTGGCCATGGAAACTCACTGAGGGAGTAGAACTGGTAAAACCATTCCTTAAATATCTCAGTTACCTTGAATTAGGTTGCTATAAATTGGTTCTAACTTGATGGCATGGAACACACTCACAAACAGTGTCCAGGTTGACTTAAAAGTTCTGAAACAAGTATCTATGTATTGCCATTCCTAATGTCTGATTTCTGTCCATTAATTCTTTTGCACAGAGATTTTCCGGGGTGGTGGTGGTGGGGGGGAATTACAGGACAATAACTCAAAGGGAGACAGATTAGGCAAAGTATATACAGAGGCTAGGAACCCAGCTTAAAGGGTTAAATATTAATCAAGTGCTCTTAAGTAATTACCAAATGTGAAATGCTACAAGGATTGTGTTGATATCTGCTGTTGTTTTCCATAGCCTGATTTTCCTTTACCAACAAACCATCAGTCACTTTTTACAGAACAAAACTTCAAAGGAAAACAGGTGAATATCAGACAGGAGTCTTAAGTCATTAAGAAGTGTGAAATGTCACATCGACTCACACTATTTGCATCTGGCACCTATCATACTAACCAGCCATTGTCCTTCTGTATTTCCATTGTGTCATGGGGCAACGTACAAATGAGTGCTATATACTGTAGTCTCACTCTGAGGAAGGATTGCAGGATTCTTGTAGGATTCTTGAAATGGGGAAATATCTGAATTTCTTGTTTTGCTTTCATATTGTGGTATATAGAAGAAACGCTAGGTGGCATTCGTGTTTCCTTAATTATGGACATTCAGGTTCAGGTGGCAAACATCTGTTTCAATCTTCCTTTTTTTTTCTTTTTTCTTTTTACCTGATAATTGTCTTCTTTAGAATGCTACAGCGTTCCTGAAATGGAAGTTGTATTTGTCATTGTATAAATAATCAATTATCCTGTAAACCACCCCATACAACCAATACCACAAATACATCATTAATATGAAATTTAAAAAGATTTTAATTCTCATGAACCTTTCATTTGTGCTTTAAATTTGCCTTATTTTTCTGTTTTGTTTGTTTGCTTAGAATTCTCTACGGCCCCTCCAGCAGATGATATTATAGAAAAAGTTCAAAGTGCATGAGTGATTAAAATCTAATGAGGCATGCATTAAATTCTTGGGGTTATAAACATTCTCAGGCATCAGTCAATATCTAATATACATTTATATAACAGAATATAAGGCAAGCTATTTTGGTGATCATGCTATTCAATATCTACATGAAACCGCTGGGGGAGATTGTTAGGAGGTTTGGGCTGACAACACCCAGTTCTACCTCTCGTTTTCCACCAATCCAGGTGTGGCAGTCACTGTTCTGAACTCATGCCTGGACTTGATAATGAACTGGATGGTCAATAAATTGAGGTTCAATCCAGACAAGTTGGAAGTGCTGCTCATAGGTACTCTGCCAGATAGGTTAAAGGGCATTTCCCTGCCTTAGATGGGGTTGCTCTCCCCCTAAAGTACAGAGTCTGCAGCTTGGGGGTGCTCCTTGACCTGGCTCTGACCTTGGAAGCTCAGGTGGACTCGGTGTCCAGGGGTGCCTTCTTAGAGCTGCAGAGAATATATCAATTTCGCCCTTACCTGGATGAGTGGAGCCTGGCAACAGTCACACATGCACTGGTAATGACCAGACTGGACTACTGCAATGTGCTATACTTGGGGCAGCCTTTGAAAGTGGTCCAGTGACTGCAATTGGCACAGGACCGGGCTGCGCGGCTGGTAAGTGGTGCCACTGCATTGACTCATATCACGCCAGTTCTGAAAAATTTACACTGGCTGCCAGTTGCTGCTTGGGCCCAAATCAAAGTGCTTACTTTGACATATAAAACCTTAAACAGCTTAGGACCTGATTACCTAAAGGACTGCCTTTTTCCATACGAGCCTGCCCGTCCTGTAAGATCAGGCCAGGAGGCCCTTCTGAAGCTGCCAATCTCTGAAAGAGGTGAGGGGGGGGGGTGGCATGTTGAAATAGGGCCTTCTTGGCTGTTGCCCCTGAACTTTGGAATGCCTTCCCTATAGAGATCCTCCTGGCTCCAATACTTTTGGCTTTTCGGCACCAGGCAAAGACCTTTCTGTTTAGCCAGCATTTTAATTAAACAGTATTCTTTAGCTGGCTATATGAGCAGCAGGATTTATTAATATTAATGTTTTAATGATTGTTTTTAATATAGGATATTATTATAATATTGCCTATTTTTAATGGTTTTAATGTTTTTAAAGTTTTAATAATGGTGCGGCTAAAAAAATCTTGTAAATAAATAAATAAAGATTTGCATTTTTAGAAACACTGAATAAAACACTGAAAAGAACTCGACAAAAACCCATTACCCATGTTCAGAAAAGCTTTGAACATGTTTCTGGGTCAAACCTGCCTCCTCATTTTCCCACCAGCCTGTCAGGAGCCCTAACGCTACTTCAAGGTATCCAGCCAGAGTCTCTACTGTGTTTTTCTGGGGAGAGGCAGAAGAAAGTTTCAGTTACTAAATAACTTCATAGTTTTACAGATAAAACATCAGGTATTGAGCTAAGGTCTGAGCATGATGCCTGTGAAGGGTGATGATTCTGATGGGAAGGGAGAAAAATGGGAGTGGAAGTAACTGTATATTAGTATAAATGGGGAAGGAAGATGGATGGTTAAAACCCTGATGCCATCATGGCAGGAATTTGGGGAAAAATCAAAGCCCATTCAGTAGAATGATAAGAAATACAGAACATTTCCAAAGAAGTGGTGTATAGAGTTTTCTAGACTTTGAAATAAGCAGTGTAACACATGACAGCATCTAAAGGGCACTCCGGTCCTCTGTAAGAACAGAAATGAGAATTACTTAACTGTATCAGTATTTCAGAATGAAGTGGGTGAACTTTAAGGCTACCATGCCTGAGAATGAACATGTAAATGAGTCGGCATTACCTGCTATATTCCTTACACATTTCACAACTATTTTTCTGTTAGAATCCCACCTCGCTACCATATCATTAAAAAGAGTAAGTCAGAATCCAGTGCCCATGTACATTGGAGAAAGTATGATTTTCAAATACACATGTATGAGATCAGTGTTTTCAGCATGGTGAACAAGGTGCAAGTATTTTTTCAAAAAAGAAAGTACACACAGATTTGCACAAACTGCAGACAACCAGCACTGACTTCCAAGATTGAAATCTTCCAAGATGTTAACCACTGTCTTCCAAGATACAGTACCTCACCCCATTTCCTAATACAAGACATACCTCATTTGCAGTAGAAACAAAGGAAATAGGCACATTGCATCTTATGTGAGATACCTGCTTTTTTAATATTTAGATTTTATCAATCAGTCAGTCAGTCAATCACTTCTCTAAAATGAAATGAATGTTTAGTCAGGTGACAGCCCTATAGGTCAGATTCAGATTTTAGCATATCCTAGGCTATGGTACACTCCTTACATCTGGGCTCCTGGCTTGGCTGAAAACCTTCTCTGTTTCTTTTTTGCATTACATTTGGCTAAGGGTCTTTTTTTTTCACAACAAAAAACATACAGTGGCCATGCTGGCTGGGGGAATCTGGGAATTGTAGTCCCCCCAAAAAGCAGTGTTTCTAAGCACTGCATTTGACTTGTTCCTCAGCCTGGCCCAGATGTCAGTGAAGAAAAAGCATTTACCTGGTGTTGTTTTTAACAGCCCTTGAATAATAGTACCAAAGTTCATTTGTTTGTTTGTTTGTTTGTTTGTTTGTTTGTTTGTTTGTTTGTTTGTTTGTTCGTTCGTTCGTTCGTTCGTTCGTTCGTTCGTTCGTTCGTTCGTTCGTTCATTCATTCATTCATTCATTCATTCATTCATTCATTCTCCTCAACTCAAGGGCTCAAGGTAGCTTATAATATAATTAAAAACAAGTATGACTGTAAAAATGCATTATACATAATTAAATTGCTGATCAGATTAAAAGACAATGCCATTTAACATAATTTTTCACAAATCTTAGTGAAAACCCCATTATCATTAACAATAGGGAAAAAATGCAGCTCACCTTTAAAAGTCTGTCCTTAGCAATTTGTCAGTTGTCAAAAGCTTGTCCATAAAGGAAGGTCTTTATGGGCTAGCGGGAGGACATTGGGGAGGTGGCCAACCAAGGCTCCTGCAGCAGGGATTATTTTCACATTGGCTCCCAAGTCTTTCAAGTTTCTTCTTTAATTGTGATGAGAAATGGGGTGAATGGATCCAAAAATTTAGTGCTGCCTAGAAAAGAGATACAGGAGTTCTTCAACATGATTTGGCCGCCAGCTGGCTGTCCTCTTGAAGTACACATTTCTTGTTTCTCTGGGACACTTGAAGCATACAGAAGAACAGATCTTCTTGGCATCAGTAACTGGTATCCTAGGGTCCTTGGCAAGTTCATCTGATGGCACCCATTGGCCATTTTAATTTCCCTCAATGGCCTAACACAGTACCACTGTGAGATGTAGCACCACTCTGGGGCACTGTGGGCAATTAAAATAGAAGAGAAGCCCCTGATCAATGTTTACTTGCCTGAGGGCTCCCTGATGCCACCACTGGTAAGGATGGTACACAACCCTTGTAGCTGTGCCTAGAAGTCTCTCTCTTATCCCTCCCAGCTTTAAATCACAGTATAATATCTAAGAGACATAGGGAACAAATATATTTTAAAAATTGTTTCCCTCTCTCTCATGTTTCTTGATAGATGCATTGTTCTTTGTTTAATACATTTGACTGAAATCCTGTTGCGCAATTATGCAAATAATGTAATTTCTAGATGCAAATTTCCATCAAAGTTAAGTAATCCCCATTGACCTTATCTATTGCATGCCAAGCCACACAACTTAGTAAGTGACAGACAGTGTATACAGAAATTACTTAAAGTTATTTCCAAAGTTACACCATTTGCGTAACTTTACAAGATTTCAGCCACAGAGTATAGCATTCATCCATAATAATACTCTTAGAATGCATTTATGTTAAAAATAATTTCTAAAATATGGAAATAAAAATAATTTGTAAAGATGGGGATAACTTGGCTTTTTTGGGGTTTTTTTGTATTTTATACATGTACACAATTTTAACCTTGGTTCAGTATTGGGGCCTTCTCAGCAATGATTCAACATTATTTATTTAAAGGTTAATGACACTAAGAACAGTAATTTCATTCTAAGCGTTCACTTAGGAAGACATTAAATTTTTTTAAAAAAATATATACATAATCCTTGAAAATATATGTTCAGATCTTATAGGCAAAAAATGCTGAAACTAGCTAAGCCATTAACATGTTTGGATTTAAATAGATTTCATTTTATTTGCATCAAGCCGGGCTAAAATAGGCTAAATAGTCCAAAATGGACTGTGGGACACACTAATCTATATTAAGAATTGATCTGTAAAGGAATTAAAATTATGCACATGTCTTTAAAACATGGGTTTAAATATTTGGTACATTAGAAGTCAATTGTTTCTGTTAACCACTGGCAATTCCACCAGATTTTTATAAATCACTGGCATTCTGAAAGCATTTTTTATTGCTTGACTTTTATTCTCAGATTGTATTCCAGTCTTAAGGTGGATGGTTTTATTTGTTATAAAACAGAAATTGCAGAAGGGTGTTTAAAGTGAATCAGAGAGAAGATATATATATATTAAAGGAGGGACTGAACATTTGGGCATGGCCCCTTGTGATGTCTGAGGGACGAAAACTCCACAGGACCTTGGGCTTCACAATCTTCTCACTGTGAGGAAAAAAACTTCCTTTCCTGAATGTGGTTCTTCAGAAGCCTCAAAATGTGCTTTTGAACAGCAGCAAGCAAAGTTTAAAACATATAAATTATGAATAAATATTTAAAATATGTGCACTATAAATACTGTGCACATCATAAATAAAGATTTGGGGAATTTTAGCGGAAGAACAACTTGAAGGGAGATTTCCCATGAAGCTTCTCTGGTTTGAATCTACTTCTTTCTCTTTGGTGTGCTATTCTCCCAAACCACTTTTGGAACAGGAGGAAGCATAAAAGGATTTGTTTGGGGAAGTCATCAGGTTCTGTAACTGAAGAGACATCATCTTCTTCCAATGCATTCTTGGAAGTGAAAAACAAAAGGTACCTTGTCCAATTTGCCCCCCACCCCACCCCACTCCCATTTTGTATTTGGTGAGGTCAGTTTTTCTTCTTTTTTCCCCTCACACTTCCTGGTGGAACTTCAAAACTGAGACGAATCCATTACTATTATGTTATATCTTGAATTCTTATGGGAATATATGTAGAAATTCCAAACAATCAGGTAGGAAGAAAGATAATTTAGGTTGATTTGATTTTCTTTTCTACTTTAAAGGGGGGGGGGGGAATACCAAGTTTTAAAGCATATGGAGAATCTTTTTCATCCAAAGAAAACACTGATGTGGTTATAAAAGAATCTCAAATATGCATACATTTTAAAAGGCTTTGTCTTGTCAAAATAATCCCAACCGGTTTTCATATGACAAGAATCCATTTATATATATATATATATATATATATATATATATAGAGAGAGAGAGAGAGAGAGAGAGAGAGAGAGAGAGAGAGAGAGAGAGAGAGAGAGAGAGAGAGAGAGAGAGAGAGAGAGAGAGAGAGAGAGAGAGGTACAAAGGACAGAAGCTTCCTTCTCTGTGACAAATGAAAGGACACCCAAATGCTTGGGTTTGGTTTTTAATGGCTCAATTGCTCAATTAATTCCTGGCTCCTTCTCCTGCTCCCCTCCCCATATACATACTTTTTAATGTGAAAATCGTCATAATTCCTCACAGATTAGTATAGATAGAGGCCAACGGACTTTCCTGCTCAAGGTATTTGCAGGACATAATTCATTCATAAAGCTGTAATGCACTCATCTATCATCTGAATTTCCCCCCTTTCCTTCTCTCTCCACTCGCCCTTTCTGTTTCTGCTCCGGGCTCTTCAGAAGTCTCAGGGCGCTGATGTATTAGCCCGCATATGCAAGCTATGAATTATCAACTGAAAGAAGTCAATTATCCACTCCAAAAATGAGTGTCTGGGCACCAATAGCCCGAGGGGGCTCTTTTGTATTTACAAAATGATTTCATGGCAAGTAGAAGTAGCGCAGAATGGGGGTCGGTGGTGGTAAGGTGTATACGCCGGTGTGTTGGGGGTTGGAGGCCTTTTCCAGTCTGGTTCTCCCTCTTATTTCACCCACATCTCACCTTAGCCAGAGCAGAGGAAGTTGGAAAGCTGCGGTGGGGAGCGGAGGAATGAATGTGAAGCTGAGAGGAAGGAACCATTTTAAACTTTTAATGCAATAATCCATTTTTATACACACCTATGTTTATGACTGATTTCAGCAAGCTATATAGCAGACTTGTTTAGCAGTCAGGCTGCCTCGTTCTCATTCTCTCTCCCCCCCCCCCCCAATCTATCTGGTCTCAACCCAGCCTTCAATCAAAACCTAGAGCCTGGGCTGACTGGGGCAGCTAATAGAACTGGATAGAAAATGGTATATTGGATTGTTTCCTAGCTCCCCAGCTACTGGCCTCATGCCTTGTCATCTCGACAGACATTGATTCCCTCTTTCCACCCCTTCTCTTTAAAAAAATTAAAATAAAACTGCTAAGGTATAACAGCGTACTGAGACCCACACCAAATCAGCAAAACTTCTGTCAAATGGCATGGGTTATGTTTAGGGAGATGAGGTCATTACACAGAATTACAGCAGGTTTTTGATAGCTGAGTAACAGGGTTTAATCATATGAATTTAACATAGCTCCTCTCCTCTCCCCACTAGGGAAAAATTTGATATGAGTCGAGACAGCTCCATTAATAAACCTCTCGCTAGTACATGGGATCCTTGAATTTCATAAAGATTTTAAAATACTGTTGCATGAAGTGAGATATATTTTATGACCACAGAGTCTTTTCCCTTTATCTCTCCCAGCTTTTCTCTTCCAAATTTGTCCTGCAGTGGTCGATTTATTTGCAATTGGTTATTCTCTTTTAAAGAAGACGGAACTCCAGATATATTAATAGTCTAACAGTTTACAGCAAAAATCCTTTTGCATATATATATGCAAATAGCATAACTTTTGGAGGCAAATTCCCCTCAATTAAGAAATCACTAAAGACATTATCAGTTGCATGCTGAGTCATTTCTTAACTTGGGGCAATTTGTCTTCAAACTTACTTACTGTACTTAATTAATTAAAATATTTTACCCCATTTTTCTCCTTCAAAGGACCCATGCCTACATACCTAGGTAAGAGGATTTGGGCCAGTGACGCCCATCTTGTTGGGCTTAGAGTTCAAAATTTCATGATGATCTTCCATCAATTTCAGGGTGATATGACTGTGCTACGATGTATCACCTTGAACATGTCAATCCCATCTAATTCTGGAAAGGAGAAGGATCAGGAGGATAGGAAGATGGAAGACCATGAGGGAATACAAGATATTAGGTAGGGGAAGAGCCACGGCTGAGTAGTTGCTTTGCATGGTGCATGGAAAGTCTTGGATTCAATCCCCAGCATCTTAGGCTAGGAGTAAAAAGAATCCTTCCTGAAACCTTGAAGAGTCACTGCCACTCAGACATGATCATGCAGGAATATAGGTACCAGTGGCCTGAGTCCTGGACAGCTTCCCATATTCGTATTCCCAAATATCATGAGTTGATAGGATCTGTAGTCTAACATATCTGGAGGGCAGAAGGCTAAAGAAAGCTACCATACAGCATTTCCCTTGATGACAGGTTTTCTTGACGTCATCAGGGCACCGAAGGCCATTCATTCAAACACAAGGTAAATGGTTTGGAAGTGGTAAAAGCTTAGCTCTTCTTTAAAGTGTTGGCTCGTGACAGGTAAATTGCAGGTTAACTGCAAAGGCAGCATTAACAGAGGAGCTTCTGGCTTCCGCAAATCCACCTTGGCCTTTAATCTGGATACAAAAGCAGGGAAGGAATTAAATTTGACCCCTGAATACACCGCCTGTTCAATCCCAGACTTATTTAGTAAACTCTTTTAGAGATGCTTTTGTATTTGGATTGTTATCACCTCAAGCAGGTACAAGAATGCTCACAATAGCAAACCCTTTATGCCTCATTGAATGAGCCTTAGAACTGGGGCCCTTGCTTTTCACACGCCAACAATACAGAGGTTCTAGAGATTTCTGAGGAGGCCAGTTAATTTAATTTGTTCTGCAGAAAAGGCTATTATGCATCGACATAACATCTTCCTGAAAAACACCCTCTTGCATTACTGGATAAATAAAAATATTCTGCTGTACTGCTTGTTGTATGAAAAGGGTTATGACCCCTTTCAGAATTCTTATTTTCAAGTAGGCAGCTGCATCAGAGAAATTCAAAGGACTGGCAGAGATTTTCAGGGAAGAGGTTGCAGAGGACACTGAGGGTGTAAACAGCGGTTGCACTAGGAATACAGCAGTGGCTCTTACAACCCCAAGCCGCCAAGGCCAGATTATATTTTTCACTGAAGAGGCTATTGACCAAGACCCTTACAAGTGATTTGAAAGTGTCTCTGTATTGATGGTAAAGCCAGCATCCACAGTTAGGATTTGATGTTCTTCACCTCGGTTCAGAAATCTGTCCTGGAACTAGCGACTGCCACCAAAGTTCATCCTTTCCACAGTGAGAATATAAACCCAGGTGGCTGATAAAGTGTTAGCCACATTCCTTCTGAGCTGGGCATAATGGTTGCGAGAGCTCTCTCTGCTGTCTCAGGCTGCATTGTCCAAGAATTGTATTGTCCAGCGAGAGCTCTTTCTACTGGCTGACACTCATGTCCAAAAGTACATTGGTGAGGTGACCCATTGAATTGGCCCATTCTCCCAGATACTGTATTGGGAAGAAATCAGAAGCATCAGTGGAGGCTTTACTCAAAGACTTTTTTCCTTCTTACCACGGGTGCCTAGAATGCAGCAACAGCGGTGTCTCAGGCCCAAAGAATATTGGGAAATTTCATTCTCCTGGTCACTCCGCAAGGTTCCCTAGTGAAATTAGATGTCCTGTACGGCAGTGTTTCCCAGGTCTCCTTGCATGTGGGATGCTACTAATGAAGCCTTCTAGACACTGGAGGGAGGGAGAGAGGGAGGCACCTCCAGTAGTTGTTGTGGGTTTTTTGGGGCTCTTTGGCCATGTTCTGAAGGTTGTTCATCCTGAGGGAGGTCCTGGATGATATGACATGAATTTTCTGCACTATCTGGTGATACAAGAAAACATGGAAAATGTGGTTTGCCTAGAGACCTATGTTTTTCCATAGACTAAATTACATAATCAGGCATAGTTAATTTATATTGTTTTGTCACCCTAAGCATCAATTTTATACATTTTTGATTGAAATTTAAGTTTGGAGTACACATAATGAAACATCCACTAGCAGGAACTCACAAGGCATAAAGGCACCAAGTGGTGAAATGAGGCATCTCCTGCAACAGCAGCAAGAGAAGCTCAAGGGAGATCTTCTTTGCCTCTTGCCCACAACTGTTCCTCTCAGGCTCTATCCCCTCCCATAACATGTGAAGTCTTAAAGAAGCTGAGTATTTGGGTTCAAACTTAGTACTATTTTATCTCATCAACAGCTCATGCTGAGCAGCCTATTTGTTTTAGTGTATTCACATTTAGGGACTATCAAGCGTTTATGGGAGGTTTTCTGTTCCCAGGGCTGGAGCCACCTATGCTGGTCTAGGCTCATGAGTCTTGAAGGGGATCTTGAGTACTGTACACCTGGGAGTACTGTTCATTTCAGCTTTGTAGTAAAGGATGGGAGGAGAGAGTCATTTTATCACTCATATTGTTAAAGAGTTGGGAGTCAAAAACCCTTGTGAACATACTAAAAATCACCTGGTGGTTTAACATTGGTTCCAGAGGTACCTTCTGTCCACCCCTGCTCTTGCAGAAAATCCCCATTTCCCATCCAGGTTGGCTTGCTGACAGTGCTGTTGCCCTCAATGAGACCCAGCTGCATAATGATTTCTGAAGGCAGTGCTTCCTGCCCTCATTCTGGTGACACAGGAGATTTTCCCCCCAAGACTGGAGGCCAGCTGCAGCAGGGAATATAAGTGCCACTGGCACGAGGGCTGCTAATAAGAGCAGTGAATACCGTAAGACTCCTGCACAAGACCCCTGTAGTTTCCTCCCCCAAGAAGCATAGTAAAGTCCAGGAGCCATTTTGATCCTCCTCTAAAATGAATGGGCTGTTGATTAAAACACTCAACACACACATAAACTTTCTGGAAACTGGTGCTTTTTGATAATTCGGTGCCAAATAAAATAAATAAAATGCCAAAATGTTATTTTTAATCAAAATAATTTTAAAAAGGAGGAAACACTACCCTCCAGAGGTGAATGCAGGCATGGTTTTGAAGCCTAAGTAATGAGTGGCTGTGAAATGTTTTATTTCATTATGCCTTTCCCAACCTGCAATTTGTAATTTATTTTAGAAACTGTCTACACTTTAGTTAAAATCCCAGACTGGATTACAAAACAAAATTAGAACAATATACAGCTGAGCCAATCAATACAATAATAAAACAAGGAAAATATCACAGGTTTTTTTTTAAAAAAATGGCGATAGCTGGCAATAGTCAGAAAAAATATTCAGGCAAAGAACAGTTTCGAATTATCAGCCAGACTATACTCCACCTGTCTGATTTTGGTGGGGAGATCATTTGACACCAGTGGCTGCCACAATGGGGAAAATGCTCCCTTGCACCACAACTGAATGGGCATCAAAAAGCAGGCTTGGTCCTGTGCATAGAGCCTTCCCTCGGATATAATAATTTGGATAGTAAATATGGCAAAAGGTGGTTTCCAGTTTCCATACAAAAGAATTCATGTCTTTTCTGCAATCCTTACACCCTATCAGGTTGTGAATCAGTTTGTCCGTGTCTCACTTCTCACAGTTCTTGGGAAGGAAACAAAGGCTATAAGCAGTAACTCTTTTTCATTCAGCTGGGGCTCATGCCTGTCCTATGTTCAGGAGGGGTCATGAGAATTTTCAGCCTTTCCTTGAGGAAAACCCACAGCCAAGAGACATTTCACAGCCTACCCCAACATCGGTTGCATTTAGACCTTAGTTGTTCTTCATGCAGTCAGGGCGGCTGAAGCATGGTAGCCGTTCTCCCCTGTAGTTTTGCAACTGTCATAAATGATTTGCCAGCTCAAACGATATTAGCACCTCCCGTAAGCTACATGTGATGCTAAAAGCTTGTCTGTTTAATTTGCAAATCCCTGATGAAGCTAGGTAACGAGCTCTCAACAAAGAAGAAACTGCTGCTTTTGGGGGGGAAACCCACTGGTTTACAAAGGGCATCCTTCAATTATTTAAGGAGCAGTCAGCAGTGCCATAACTTTAAGTATGAATCAAGTGGCATGACTGAAAAATTTGTCACAGTGTGTTAGATCAATGGTAATTACCTCACTGACATGAGTACTATTATTATTTTACAGGGCTGCAAACAGGATCATGGACGCAAGGAAACACAAACTGCAGTCTGATCAATACTCTCTGAAATATGACTCTCCACGGTCCAAAATGGAGTTTTCAAGCTAGGCAAACCATTATAGGCTGGTCTTTTTCTCTCTCTTTTTGCCAGAGATGGATACCCTGAAGTAAAACATAGCAGCAATTGGTCAACATGTTTCTGGCTTTAAACAAGGCCATAGTCGCTTATAATTTTTGAGGACTTGTGAGTGAGCTATTAAAAAGTCTGCAGCAAACATACACCTGAAGAACGGAGAATGAACTTTCTGGTGTTATTGTTATTTATCCTTTCAAGAAGTTGGTTGGACATTTTGTGCCATCAATTTGCATGTTTTCATAGGCAGCAAGGATCTGATTTGCTCTGCTGTACCAGGAATGCCCTATGCCATCTGTGCTTCAGGGCTTTTATGGGGCACAGGTAGCATTGCATAGTCTTCTTGATCTCTTGATGTCTTCCAAATAGTCTCATCATCTCAGATGACAGACCATAGGGAACTGTCATCCATAACATCTGGAAGGCACCAGACTTGGGGTCCCTGCTTCCCAAGTGGGCAGGAGGTGACCCACTTCCCTCAATCTCCACCTAAGTGCTCTAATATTCCAGAGGAGCACGTAATTCCCTCCTTTATCCTCCTTCATCTAGAGGAGAAAGCTCATTATATAAAACAAATACAGTTCCTGTCTACCATGCCTTAAGGCCAGGAAGCAGAAGCAAGAGCACAGTAACTGCAAGAGCCTTCTTTATTCTTGTGGAAAAAAGAAACCAATATAACAATTTACTTAGTTGTACTGGTTGTACCAGGAGCCTCGTGGCGCAGTGGTTAAACCGCTGTACAGCAGCTAAAACTGTGCTCACGACCTGGGATTCAAATCCCAGGTAGCCGGCTCAAGGTTGACTCAGCCTTCCATCCTTCCGAGGTCGGTAAAATGAGTACCCAACTTGCTGGGGGGGCAATGTGTAGCCTGCATAATTAAATTGTAAACCGCCCAGAGAGTGCTTGAAGCACTATGGGGCGGTATATAAGCAGCATGCTTTGCTTTTGCTTTTTTACTTGGTGTAGAAGCAAACAAATTATACACCAAGAACTAATTCCACCTGGAAAATAGCCATACTTACTGATGGAAGAAGAGGAGTGGCTGTTACATTTGAGGCCTGCCTTTTAAAGTGACAAATCACTTCATCCAGTGAAGTTCTTGCACTTTCTCAAGAGGCAAGTTATCTTGAGAGCTAATACTGTGAATTGGCAAAGCCTCTAGTTCACACCCATCCACTTCATGGACAATGACCCCCTATGGCTAAAACTGAGGAAACACTTTCTGCACCCATCTCAAGCTCTAAATATCAATCCAGAAGAGTCTAGGCTAAACTTATGGAAAACAGAAACATCACATCTTGCTGAATGGATGAATACTGAACAGTGTCTCCCACCAGGACAAGATTCTAGCTGGACCATCCAGAAGTTACTGAATAGACTTTGGAGTGAAGTAGGAAGATCAAGGAATATTTAGGTAAAATGGGGCGATTTGGATACAAGACAAAGCTTCTGTGATTGTGGAGAAATTCAATTAATGCAGCATTTATATGTGTGCAGTTTATGTCCTACCATGTGTATGAAAGAATACCTAGCAAATGACTGAAATAACTCTATTGAAGTAGCTTGCTTCTGGTCAAAAAGAGTCAAATTATCTTAATATTTTAATTTGTTTTTAATTCGTCCTATATTTCATATATGTACATAATTTTAAATTGTGTAAGGCTCTGATACAAATAAACAAAGAATGATTCAATTGTGTTTTGATTTTTTTTTTGCTTAATTGTGTCTTAACTTTGTATTTTGTAGGTATTTGTATATAAATATTTTAGTTAACCATGCTATGATTTCCTTAAATCCCAGTTTTGGGTAAAGGAAGAATGTATCATATCAAACCAATAATCTGGCAAATCTCAAGAGTAACCTCTCGGTTTGTTGCTCTTTCGCAGAAATGATAGCACAAGAATTCTCCCTTGATTTTTACTTCAGGATAATTGGAGCAACTTCTGCTATATATATTATGACAGGTGCTTCACGAATGGTTTTGTCTTCCTAGGCATCTTTCATTTCCAGGATTATTTTCTGTGGAGATAATAAATAAAATTCATGGGATCCTCAACACAAGTAGCTCATAGGATTGATCAGATTGTAACTTGTTCCCAATAAAATCCTTCCCCACTGACACACATCATTCACAAATCAGCTGTGTTTTCAAGCTCACTCTTATATTGGTATTTGAAAGATACTTTACTTGAAGAGTTCTCAGTTACAAAAAGCAATACAATGGGCCAACGTTGGGTGAAGCCCTTATTTTAAATACAGTTGCCATTTTCACTTGTGTATTGGTTTTTTTTTTTTTAGATGAATCAGATTAACTGAACTCTTGTATCCCCATTTTGTTAATACTGAACCTAAGAATGCATTTTCTGGTTCTTGTGATTGTGAGTGACAGGCTATAAACAGAACATAAAGCCACTGAAAGCCCAGACAGAAAAAGCCGAGAAGCAAAAGAATCATACATAAATTGACTCTATTGTCCAAACAATTAGATTAAATAAGTTTTACGGATCTTTCAAGAAGTGGGTAGCTGAGCAAGGTCCCCCCCAATGCATTTTTGGGGAGATAAGAAAAGTCACCTTGAATTGCCCATCTAGCTCACCATTCCATTCACTCAGCAACCAGCCAATAGTCCATAGAAGCCCATTAAGAGCACAACCGCACCCTCCCATTTACACCAAACAACCATGAGCAGTTCTTCTTCACATGGTCTGCAAGGGGGAAGCTGACACATAGCCAGGTCATGTGGCTGGATTACCTACAGCCATGCTACATTCCCCGACTTGGCCGGATGTGAGCTTCCATTTGTTTGGGAGCAAAAGTGCTTTATTGAAGTCACTGCACTGCTGTCTGTGTGCCCCAATCAAACATCGTTTAATGGGAATGGCATTTCCCACTGCACAAGTGTGAGGGCAACTGTCAATATTCAATTTTGAGACATGGTAGGTATAGGGATGCCATCAAAGAAAAGTGGCAGTTATACAGTATGTATATCGTTCTCTAAGTACTCACCTTTTTGTGGCCTAGACAAAGGCTGAGTAATGGCTTGGGTATTCTGGAAGTCCTAGTCCTGACAAAAAATAAGTAAGCAACTTCTGCAAGCTGTGGAGCAGAAGAAGGACTAGACAGGATCCAGATCAGCACATGTAAATAGGGATGGAGAGAGCAGACTTTCCCACCCTTTCCATCCCATGCCAGCCTCTCCAGCCTCTTGCAGGTGCTACATTTTTAAGGGATTTTCTGGTTTGGTAGAAGGAGGGGAAGGGAGATGTAGGTCCCCCACAAATTGAATTGAGACCCTTTCCATAATCAGACACTTTCTGCTAATGGAAAGCAGGTCCTGATCCCACTCCTCAATGTTTAAATCACTGTACCATCAGTTCCTTCCTTCGAGTTCATTTTTAGCACTGATCCTGAGGATGAAGAAATTGGAGTTGGAAAAAAGCCATAAAGCAGCAGCTCCTCTGGGTCTCTGATATAGTGGACTAGGTCCAAAAGTGGACCATTTTCTGGACGCCATTACAGAATAATATACAAACAACCTACTGGGACTCGTTAGTTCCGGCATCTTTATGTTGGAGATGGCAAAGGAAAGAAGCTGCCAGAGAACCTGAAATCAGGAGACCATCTGGTATTGAAGAAACAAAGAAGTTGGAGAATGACAAATGCTGCGGGAGAAGGTGAATAGTTCAGAAGTGACCATGTATTATTTTGGAAGGGGTCACAAATTAGGTATAAAATCATGTTACGCCTTTAAGTTGTGACCTCATAATAAAAATGATAAATAGTCAGTGGTGTATAACAGGATTCATAAGAGAAATTTATTGGCCACTCTTGTGGTATAAATATATTGATACCAGGCCAGTGGGAAATAAAAAAACTTCAGTAAATCATATTACATCTACAACAGTACTAATAGCATGAGCTGCTGTAAGGTACAACCAATATTTTTATACCTGCAGAAGCCCCTCTGGCAAGGTACAATCAGAAGGCATGAAAGCGGCATAAAGCTCATGATTCTCATCAGATGGAGATGGCTGTGTATATCCCGTCAGTGGACTGCACAGAGAGAGACTTTCCTAATGACTTTGTGTTCCTTTCACTCTCCATTTATGAATTCATATTGAGCTCTATATAATCGGTGTCTTCTGGTCAGACATGTCAAGACACAGAATGAAAGCTAGCAACCATGTTTAGATTTAGGTAGAAATTCTTGCTGAGATTTGAATATGCATCTGTGCATAGTTTGGAATGCATAGATAGGATCCTCTACTTGCTTCATCATACCTAAATACAAAACCAGTCTTCGGTCTTTAATAATCAGTCTTCCCAAGAACCAGGGCTGCACCATAATAGAAACAAAGGCTATGGTTTCTGGGAAAGACCTTAATATGTTTACAGGGGTCATGTTGTGTTATTGATGTTTTCTGCCTTCACTGAGTGCAAGGAAGAAGTAGAATGGTCAATCTCTGGTAGGAAGCAGCCACATCAATGGCACATGCTACTGGGCAAGAGGATCAGAAGTAAGGAGAAACTCTGAGTGTCCTTAATAATTGTCAGCATGCCAGAAAGTTATAGATTGATAATTCATAGAAACCAGGGTTGATAGAAGAAATAAAAAGGAGTCACAATCCTAATTCAATACTACAAAAAGTGTTGAATACAGAGCAATTCAAACCCAGAGTTGGAAGACCAAGCATTAATTTGGTAGTTTTGATTTTTCAGATATTTGATTACAGTACTGTACTTTAAAAATCTAGCCATTCTGTATATGAAAAAAAAAATCAACCTGATAAATTTGGTACATTTGGAAATCTTCATACCTCCCTCTCTATAACAAAGGATAAGATCTTTTCAAAGCAGCATCTAAGATTGTGGAATTTCTCCCCTTCTTCTGTCTGATTATCTCCCATAACAATTTCTGACAAACTGAAAATACTTTTTTCCTCCTGCCTTTGGAATTAGGTAGAAGAAGTTAATCCACCCACCTCACACATGTACACAGAGACAAAGATGCAGTGGATGAAATCCTGCTGCTCAGCATAGTAAATTGCAACCAGATTATGCCCTTTAAATCTGTGACATTTACTTTGGAGATGACTCAGCAAATTCCCACTGATTGTTACTCTTGTGGCAACTTGATACTGAAATTCAGTCACTGAGGGGACAAATCCATTAGGTGAGTGAATTTGCATTACACATTTGAGGTAAACTGATTCACATTTCTTTTCAGTTGATAAAAAGACATGTCAGGAACTCTCTCTTTCTCTCACACACAAACACAGACACTCACACACTTCCTTAGGACAATTTTTATGGACAGCACTCCTGGACTTTGTTTTTATTTTACAGGTTAAGAAACTGAACTTGTCTTTAAGGCTGAGAGATTATTTTTTAAAAAATAATGAGATTTGAAGAAAGAAGCCTTTTACTGGTTGTAATGCAGTTATTTGTAATGACACCACCTACAGGAATATAAGTAGAACTTCAAATGAACATTAAAAAAAGGCTGTGTTCTGTGTTCTGTCCCGCCATTAAAACTGCACAAACTCAAATTCCCTGGTGCAACTTTATGGCAAGTGAATGCAAGTGAATTCACATTTGCCTCACTGTGTAGTCACACCTGAGCATGTTTTTAGTTGATTCTAACTTTGTAGTTTCCTTTCCGTATGCTTGCTTTGTTGCTAGGTGTGTGTGGTTTTTGTTTTTTGTTTTTTTGTTGCTTTTTATTTTATTTTATTACAACCATGAAGATTTCCACTGATTTGACTGACACAGATATTAGGATATTTGGTTACACAGTTGCATGCTTATATCCAAAGACAAACTATGTGTATTTAAGTACTCTTGGCTGCAGGCTATTCCAATTTACTCATTTTAAATTCTTCAGTTATCTCGAGAAGTTTGTCACTTGTAATTCCTTTTGAATCTTGAATGTTTCCACATCAGGCTGTTCAATGCCTTCAGTATTTCAGAACACAGTGGCTTGTGTTATATTTTTCAGTCAGATGGAAGCACAAAACCATGGACCTACATGACACAGTATAGTATAACATTACCCAGCAATGCTTATTGCTGAGAGGTAGTTCAGGTTTAGCAACGATCTCCTGCCTCTTTAACTAGCATCCCTCCTACAACCTTTGCCCTTGTACAGCTTTCCTGTAGAACCATAACTGATGAATAGCCTCTTTATTAGTCAGCTGCTCATCAGGGTTGAATTTTAATTACTGATCGCCTCTCATTCTTTTCTTCTCCAAAAAACCAACATAGCATTAAATGAGAGAAATACGAAAGTGGCCAAATTCTTTCTTATCTGGAACAGGAACAAAAGAAATAAGATTCTGCTGCTAAGAGTAAAGTCATGACCATATTGAACAGGAAGCAATAACTGGGGCCGAATCTGCGAAGAAGTTGAGATTGTTTACAGATAAAGCTGTCTTGAAAAGTCCCTTGTAAAGTTCTGCCAGCCCATAATGGACTGATACTACATTTGAATTTGGCGCAAAACAAATACAGATTCAAATATTGCTTAAACGCAATCAAGAACAAAGATTGGAGGACAACACTGGTTACAGCACGTTGTGACAGTGACTTCATATGGAGACTATGTAAACTTCGAGTGAACAAAGGAAGAACTTCTCTAACCTGCTGGTATGGAAAAAATCCTCATCCTTGTACCTCTTTGGGGGAAAATGATTCAAGATGCCTATTTTCTTTCACATGTACTGACAAGCCTCTTTCTTTATCAATATTGAATTCCCCACCACCACCACCACATTTTAGCACCAACATCTTCTGGAATAAGCAATGTATATTTTCATGCAACTCACTGAGCACTGCGATCTTCCTGCTTTTCTTCAGCAATTCTTGCAGTTTCACCATCTAAGATCCTAGGTGCTTCCTATTAAAATTGTTTGCTGTGAAGTTTTCAGTCACGTGTCTAATATTTTATACAAGTTTCACTTATTTTCTTCCCTTCCTTGGTGCCTCTCATTAGCCAAGCTGGAATCCATGGATCTTCTGCCTCCCTGAAAGTCTTCCAGAGGGCACCTCAAACATATGCTTTGTTCAAAATGTTGCCCTGCTCTTTATGCCCTCATCGTCTGCTGTGTTTTGCTTGTGGATACAATCACAGGCATTATTCTCAGCAGATTTAGGAAAGCATGATGGGGCTCAGGGGAGAAGCAGTCTCTTAGGACTAAACTAGAAATGACACAAGTTATTCAGTTAGAAGTCTGAACACAGATAAGAAGAGGTTTTGAGGGCACCTCAAGAGTCTAGCAATTGCAGGGGGGAAGGGTTTTTAATCCCCACCATTACAGACAAATCCTGTGTTTCTGAGGTGCTATTGATGCTCCATGCTTGCTTTTTCTTAGGAAAGAAACTTCCCTTTAACAATTGCTATTATCTTTGGCAGGGGAGGGGATTCATATGGTTGCTAGATGTGACAATGGTGTCACATGGAATTTGGCCCAAAGCTATGCAGGGCCAAGCAAGTGAATTCCTAAGGGACAACAGGAAGGGCTTGTCTAAAGGAATATTGCTCCTCTTAGTTCCAGTACTATGAGATGGTTCAAGTACAATCTTTGCCACAACTCTCACTGGGGCTAAACACCATTTGAATAAATAAAACAAACCCGCATCTAGCATTTATCTATGTTTTTCAGACACTTTAAACTTGCAGTGGCGCTTTGATTTATTCATGCTGTTATGTGTTGAGTTAAGGGTACATTGCACTTGAAAAGGGGGGGGGGGAACCAGAGGGAGGGGAGATGAGGAAATGTAGTCTAAAATGTAGTTTTCCACAATATTTTGGTTTGGTGTCATTATTCAAAAGCTAGCTTGCTTGACTTCATAGAGAGGCAAACAGCCTCTTAGCCACTGGGAAAAGATATTAAATTGTTTTCTGTTTTACATATCTCCAGCTAAGCTGCAACCTTTTCTGAGTTTTTTTTAAAAAATAAAACAGTTGTAGTTATGAATTTGTTTTCTAGATGCATTTTTCATGTTGCCTTTTATCATCTTTGTTTCAGCTTTTTTTAAAAGGAGGAAAATAACTTATTATTGTGTCAGAATGGGAGGCAGAAAGTCACAAGGGAGTCTTTGTTAAAATGTTTAAGTATTAATTTCTTCCATGATAAATTTTCAACTGTCATTTTCTTAATATCATGCACATGAAATAATCATGTCTTAAAACGCTCAGTAATCGAAGGACATTTTCATTTCATGATCACCCTGGGAATTGCAGTTCAAATCTTTATTTTATGATGCTGTGATGCAAGTAAAAGGGGCTGTGTGTGCCCCCCTCTTTCTCACGCACACTACCTCATTCCACTAATTCACTCTTCTTGACTCTTCTACTCATACAACTCAAAATATTGTTCCTTTACAAAATGGTGTGTGTGTTTATGTGGTTATATTTTTAAGTCTTTTCAACACACAGACTACTATATTTCCTAAGATAGTTGTGGACCTAACCCCTTCTGGAAAAAAAAAATAGTGTTGTAGCCTTTGCAGTCCGTATGATGTGTCATACGGCTTTTTTTATCTAACTCATCCTTTTAGCAATGTTCAGTTATTCAGTCCATTAGAGAGCTTTGGCTACAGAGTGCGAAAAATGTAATATGTACTATTCCCATTTCACAGAGAAGGAAAATAAGGCCAATAGGTAATATAACTGGCTTGTGACTACCTAATAAATCTGTAACAGAGCTGAGAGGCATTCACTGAGGGCCAAAACACTGTGTGTTTTAAAAATAAACGCCACATATGCCTAAGTAAACTCAGGCCCCCAGGATTAATGTGTTCGTGTATGATATGTATGTGTTCAGGTTTTAGACTTGCCCTCACCTGTGTCTTGGCGTTTACTCAGTTTGTTTCCCCTGCCATCACTTCTGTGTCACAGATCATATCTTAATAGCTTAAAGAATTTAATTTTTCTAGAGGAAGACAAAGAGACCACCTGCAGTCATGTAATTGGGGCAAATATCTCAGGCTCCTGCTATTGCACTTGCCTTTATTTCTGTTACAATCTGTTGAGGATTCACAGGACATAACATAGTAAAGACAGCTAAGGCTGCTGCTGATTCTTTGGCACAACCCATGTCCTACGTGCTGTTTCTCTTGGCCTATGTAATGCACCCTTTAAATTCCTAATTATCATTTACTTAGCACTGACGCAAGCAACTGCCCTTCATCCAGGAAATAAACAACAGAGAGGCATTTAATAATGAAATGTGCATACCATTGGCTTTTTGAAGGCCAAATTCATCAGATGCCTTGTCTGAATGTACTGGTAACAGATATATTGCTGTTTCTTCCTGAAGAGATACATGTGGTTTACCTTGCCAACCAGCCTGTTGTACTCTTGCTTTTTAGAGATTTCTTTCTTTAATAAGAGAGATTTTTAAAATTCTACTGGCCAAAGTCTCACATTTCCTTCCTATGCTGTTATTAAATTAATTTGTATTCTCTTTCCTTGCAGTGTGACGTCCGGACTTACTGAACGGTGGGAATCAAGGAGTCATCTGGTTTCAGGGAGTTCTTTTTGCCAGCCACGTAGCCCCTGTACAATGCATCTCTTTTACCTATTACATGCAGTATTATTTCTCCTACCTTCTGTACAGGACACCTGTCCACTCAGAAGCCTTATCTGTGCGATTCAAATTGTGAGGTTAGCATCATGTGCCTTGCTCCCTATTGCCATGAGTGAATTGAAGAGGATCTCCTTGAGAGATCCCGCTCCACACAACTAGACTCCACCTCCAACTCAGAATTTCTCAAGGCCCATGAGGTATTTGCCATGTGAAGCATGATTAACGAAGAGTGAAGCTGTACTCTGTGTTCCACCTCAACATTCATCCACAGCTCAGAAATAACACATTACCTGTAAAGGCAATGAGTTACTTTTTCCTGTAATGAAAATGCTATAAATCCTCTTCTAGAAATGAAATCACTTTGACAGTGTGGTGAACAATATTTGTACGGGCCAGTGGAGGGGGTGGTGGTGCTCCGTTATAAGAGTAAACCGCTAGCCCTCCATCCCAGATCAGCACGGTGTTGCTGGCCTCATGCTTGCATACTTCATCCTTGTGTAAGGCAAAAATCATCTCCGGTAGGAGGCTGGGTGAGGAGCATTAGAACAAAAATTCTTAGTTATTATCTCCCATTAGGGAAATATCAACTACTCATCTCTGACTATTACCAAGCAATCAGCTTAACAGAAGATGGTTAGCCCAGCAGCTGCAACAGTGTATAATTCTGGGCTTCCTGCATTGCTGATTTTCAATGCCTGATTAGGACCAGAAACAAAGAAAAATCATAGGATTATGCAGTTTTTACTACATAGTCCACAGTTTCACAAACACACAAGAGAAGGGGAAAAAAATCCTATAGAATCAGGTTAGTATCAAGGCCATTTTGCCTAAGTTGAAGATGCTTGCATACCCAGGACTATAATGTGCTGAACAAGAAAACTGCAAAAAAAACTACAGCACAATCCTATGCCTGTCCACTTTAAAGTACACCCCACTGAAATTATTGGGGATTAGGTAATTTAGACTCTTAGTAGAACTCTGGATGAATTGCCTCTATGTCTTGCACGTCCAGAAAAATGAAATCTGGACCAATTAAAAGGGCAATCTTTAAAATAATTTTTAAAGGTTATAAATTTCTAAAGACCAGACAATTAATATTATAAAGTGGGGGGATTTCAGTTTTGACCCTAGGAGAATTAGGGTAAGCTAGGTATATGGCTCACAAGTAAAACAAAACTTCAGGGATTTGTAGGGGTGCCCTAAATAACTTCACTGTAGTTGGAGGCTTATTCAGCTGTCTCATATCTGCTCCGGCAATGCACTAATATCCTGGCTTTGCCTCATTTTGACATTAGGTTTCTGAAACTGGAGGTCATGTCTAGTCACAAGAATCTCTGTATGAACTGCTTACTGCTGGGATCCCAGATGGTGGGCACGCCAAGAGACCAGGTCAGCCGGGCATCTTGTGATTTCTCCCTTTTTAACAGACCTTAAGCCTGAAGCCAGTAGTGGTCATATCTTGTGGAAAGAGCAACTTGGGCAGCTGGACCTCAATGAAAAGATTTTCCATCTGAATCTTCCCCGTGTCTGGTGGAATTATGAAGGAATTATGAAAGGAGCTCCCTCTACTTTTTTACACGGTGTATGTGATGCTGTAAAATCAACCTGCCTATGATGCAAATATCAGTACAAATCCCTTCCCTCTTGTCCGCACATTGGTCCTTCCTAATTGCCCCCTCCCCCTCCCCTGTCCCCCCCCCTTCACTGCACACTTTTTTCAGGTCCCTTTCTTCCCCTTGCATGTCTTCTCTCACCCTTCTAGCCCCAAACGCCCAAATACCTCCTAATGTGATTCCCATTTTTTTACCACGGCAAACACTGGTGAGGAGAAGGAAAGACAGGAGGAATGACTGATTGCCACTAAGAAAAGAAAGATTTATTAGTGTTTATCCAGAAATACTGGCTAGCCTGCTGCTGAGCCAACTGAGCCCAGCAGGCTGTAGATTGGGGATTTGCACCAACTCCATTCCATGAAAACACATTTATCAAATGTACGAGTGAGAGAGAGAGAGAGAGAGAGAGAGAGAGAGAGAAAGCAAGAGGGAATGTGGAGACTGCCAGTGTGTGCGGGCCAGAAAGATGGGAAGTCAGCATTAGCTGGGGTCCAGATCACATACGGTTCCCACCCTTAGCTCAGCCTCCCCTACTGCCATCCCTGGCGCCATCTCCCCATGCACACGCAATACTGTGTGTATGTCTCTCTGGTCCATGCTATGCAATCATTTTTCTCTCTTGGGTTCGCTGAAGCAAGCAAGACATGTCAGTGCCTGATGAAACCCCATTTTCACTGATTAGCTCCCTTAAAAATATTTCATCTATCAGTGCCAAGATTTAAGTACTTCCCACTTGCGGGCAGCCAAGTGTGTCCTGTTGACTATGTAAGCACGTCAATTTACATTGGCGGTGACAATGTTATAACAGGCACTAATGTCATCTCTTTCTTTCAAGTCCCACTGCTGCTGCTTCCTCCTCCTCCTTCTCCTCTTCTTCACCCTCCCTCCCCTTGATAGCCTGAGATGGTGCGGGGTGGGGGGAGCTTAGTTCTGTTTTGCTTCTGCACTACCCACTTTTCATCAGTTCAAAGCGGGGGGACAGTACATGTGAGGAAGCCCTGATGGGGATGTCTGCATGTCTTTTAGTCATTTGCAAAGTCATAAATTTCAATTTCGTTGGACTCTCTTCTATTATCACCTGGGTCTTCATTTATTCCCGAACAGAAATGTAATTTCCTCCAATGTTTTGCAAATGATACCTGGCTGCAATCCCATTTAGATATTGCCAAAAGAGTAATTTCTTTTTCTTTCTTTCCTTTCTCAAGCACTTCTCTTTTTTTCATCTTATCTCTTTCTTCATTGGCTATATTAGTGAACTCATGCAAAGGAGATGCTCACTTGGTTTTATTCTCTGATGTCTCCACTAAGGGCTTTTAAACATATTTCAGAGGGGTTCCCCCCCCCCTTTCAAATGACAAAGAGGGGATTTTGGGGAGGTGGGGTGAAGGAGGGTCAGTGGGCATAGGGCTGTCAGATTTGTGAGCATACAAAGACAGAGTGGCAACATTAAGACTGTGCTGGATTGTGTTGCCTGAAATGAAATGAATAGGCTGAATTTACAGGGTGCCAAGAAACACTGTCTGAAATAAATAGAAGTGAATCAGAATCCATTTTTCAAGCTTGCTGACAAAGTGTGTTAAATAAAAAGGGGATGCCTAGACTCTATTAGGACAGAGTGTGCTTGTGCATGGGGTCATTCCTTAACTATTCATAACTTGGCTGTGTTCCATTCTGACTTTTACTAATTAGGAAAGGGCTTGGTGTACAGATCAGGTTCTGAAAGAGTCCAACAACCCAGCAAAACATTCTCCTTTTCTTGTGATGTGAAGCAGCAGCCCTAATTTAACATTCTCCACATCTATTTTGTTAAAACAAAAAAAGAATCCCGTCAAAGTTCTTGTTTGTCAAGGTAATGGTGAAATTTGCAGTTATGGGCAAGTACTTATTAAAAGTGAAAAGAAGTGAAAGGAAAGTCTGATGCTGCAAAGAAAAATACTGCATAGGAACCTGGAATGTAAGATCTATGAACCTTAGTAAGCTGGATGTGGTCAAAATGGACAGGAATGGGTGAATTCAATTCAGACAATTATCATATCTACTATTGGGGGCAAGAATCCCGTAGAAGAAATGGAGTAGCCCTCATAGTCAACAAAAGAGTGGGAAAAACTGTACTGGGATACAATCTCAAAAATGAGAGAATGATTTCAATATGAATCTAAGGCAGACCTTTCAACATCACAGTAATCCAAGTTTATGCACCAACCACTGATGCTGAAGAGGCTGAAAGTGACCAATTCTATGAAGACTTACAACACCTTCTAGAACCAACACCAAAGAACGATGTTCTTCTCATTATGGAGGACTGGAATGCTAAAGTAGGGAGTCAAGAGATACGTAAAAGGAACAACAGGTAAGTATACAGTCAACAAAAACAAGACCTGGAGCTGATTGTGGCTCTGATCATCAGCTTCTTATAGCAAAACTCAGACTTAAACTAAAGAAAATACAAAAAACCCTATTTTGTGGTTTGTGCAACCAAATCTATGTTTCTCCCTGTAACGTTCAGCCCTGCCCTCACCTGTCCATCACAGCTGAGCAGTGGAAAAGGAGCCAATGAGGGAACGGAAGGTGGTGCAAAAGGGGGAGTTGCTGGGATATAAAGGGGTGTATGATGTATGAAGAGAGTTCTGGGAGTCTGTGAGACAGTGTACCAGAAAGTCAGTGAGAGAAGCTGTGTGATAGTGAGTTCAGTGAGTGAGATAAATTGATTATCAACTGTTGATTTACTTATTATATTTTACTGATCAAATAAACAAGTTTAAGTGTGTTAAAGAAACAATGGCCTCATTGATTAATTGGAAATACTGGTGGCAGCTGCCTGAGTAGAAGAGTGAGCACATACTGGAGGCCTGAGTTATTATAGGCTCCAGTGTGCCCGTTACACTCCCCCACCTCCCTAGACCCTTTCCCTTATAAACCAGGGTTAGATAAATTGGGGGTATTGCTGGGAAGTAAAGAGAGATAAATTGTTAAGACTTGAGGAGATGAGTACCTATGAACTCATTATGCAATGGTTTGACTAAGCTCCCAACCACCCCATTGTTTTGATTCCCCAGCTAAGCATAGCTTCCGTGTGCTTTAGAAAAGTGACTACAAACATGCCTCAGAAGATGGCATGCAATGACATTGTGTTATTTCCATGGCATCATAGGAGAGAGAAAAAGAGATGACTACTCCCAGTGGCCCAATAGGCAGGTAATTCTGCTGTCCCCCAATCTGAGCCTTGAGTGAGAATTCTGCCCTAATGTCAGGCTACCTGCAAGCACAGATGTAATACACTTCCTGCTCATCCTAGAAGTATGTGCTCTGTTTCTTGTGGGCTCCCTGCCCATGGCCTAGGATCACAAAGCAGGACTTGTTCTCTCTCAAAACAGCCTCTCTACATGATGCTAGGTGTTTTCCATCTCTGTACATGGTGGCCACACACTCATTTCTTTGTCCCTAAACAGGTGCAACCAGACACCTCCATTGGTGTACTTCAGACCAGAGGGCCTCACTTTGTTTCTTCTGAGACAAAATTGTGACTTACTGTTGCTGCTGATGCTAATGAATACTTGCTAAATCCTATGAAATAAAGATATATCAGCCATGTTGAAGAAATGACTCGGCAGTTTGCACCTATGGCTTTCCTCACTGCTGAATGTTAATGCTTATAGCTGAGAGAGATTCTCCTTGATTTCTTCTGTAGGCTGCTGACATTTCTGCCAGGAATACCATATAGAGTACTCTCTAGAAAGCATGCTTGTGGCAGCACAGCAGGGGACTGAAAGCCAATATAGTCTGATGGTTTTGAGCATGTTGTGAAAGAGATGGAGTCAGCCTGTTGTCTAATACGGGATAATCATCTATTTCTGGGTGGGTAAAAAAAAAAAACCTATGATTAACATAGCATTGATGTTAAAAGCTTGGGGCCACTTGGAGACCATTTCTACAATGAAATGCAAGCAGAAATTAAGAAAATATGCAGGTATTCTCTTTCCCTTCACGATGGTGCAGACGTTCACAAAATACTTTTAATTAGTGTTTGGTTAAAAACTCTGCAAGTGCAGGAGCCAGTGATGACAATTAACACAGGTCATTAGATAATTATGAGTTGCAGTCAAAGCCTGGAAACATTACATTTTTTGGACTACAGATTCCAAAATTCTCCAGCCACCATAGCCACTACTTTCCAAGGTTTGACCATGAGTAGCTTCTGAACAATATACAGTATTGGATATTTCTCTTGTTTTTCTATTAATTCCAAGAGACAGTCATATAATTGGCAACCTCTACTGGGAACCAAAAACCACAGTGAAAGCTGAAGGTAAGACAACAGAGGACATAGATATACAAAAATGAATGTGACAAGGATGTATATTTTCACCACTGCCTTCCAATTTGATCGTCAGAGAGGAACTTGCTGATTCAAATGAAACTATCATGGTCAATGAAGAGGGGCTTATCAACAATATGATTGGTTCTCTCACTCACTTTAGTTTATGAATCTTTACTGAAAGCTCTTAAGAAATGACGTTTCTGGAATCCGCTTCAGAACCTGAAGGACTCAGCTCATTTTACAAGAGCATTCTTGATACTTTTAAACGTGCACAGAGAAAGGGCTAAGATTGCATTTTACCAGTACTGAATCTTTACTGAAATCTTATCGCACTAGAAGGATTTAGTGTATGTGGTTGCGTAAGGATGGCATACGCTTTAAATGGATAGGTCACAAAATTGTATGCCATGGCAGACCCTCAATCACAGCAGTTGGTGTTTCTCCTGAAGGAAATTATGTTATATTAAAGATATATTTCATGTAATAATTCCTTTGTTGTTGTTGTTGTTGTTGTTGTTGTTATTTTATCATAGTACTATGACTCTGTAAGCTGCCTAGAGTGGTCACAATGGCCAGATAGGTGGGATACAAATAGAATAGATAGATAGATAGATAGATAGATAGATAGATAGATAGATAGATAGATAGATAGATAGATAGATAGATAGATAGATAGATAGATAGATAGATAGATAGATAGATAGATAGATAGATAGATAGATAGATAGATAGATAGATAGATAGATAGATAGATAGATATGAAACTTCCTGTTTTTCTGCTGGGAATTCACTGAGTAAATTATAAAAATCTATTCTTTTGACAGTCATCCAGGCACTGGTGTGGGAGGGGCTATGGCACCAGGGAAGATGAGCAAAAGGAATTAGGGGTGAGAGAAATCATAGGAAGGGTAGAGTTAGGACTGGGAGGTTTCCTCCACCTTTCTTCTTGCAGCATTATTTTCTTCTGCCTCTATTTTCTGTGATGAAGGATGGCAAAAGAAAGAGTTGAGAAAGGAAGAGGATGAATGGTTGTTGTAGGGTTTTTTTGGGGCTGCTTGGCGTGTTCTGGAGGTTTTTCTTCCTAACATTTGGCCAGTCTCTGTGGCTGGCATCTTCAGAGGACAGGGGTTAGATATCAGCCACAGAGACTGGCAAAACGTTAGAAACAAATACCTTTGGATCACGGCCAAACAGCCCAAAAAACCTCAGCAACCATCGGATGCCAGCCGTGAAAGCCTTCAAGAATATGAAGAGGATGAAATCTAATTCCAAATGTCATGAAGAAACAGAAGGCTCCTTGCTTTGCTCTTTTAAGAAAGAATGAAAGAGGACCATTGCCCATTGCCCTTTCAAAGCCTCTCCTTTCCCCAGATTGCCTTAGGAAGCTGATCTGCTCACTGGTGAGATCAGGGCATCTTCTGGCAGCAGAAAAAATGGAGAAGAAAAAAAATAAATACAGAGCACTCGGACCAGTTTAAGTCGAGGCATGGCATATAGGCATACCTTTTCACATATCAGAATTAATTGTGAATCTGGAATCTAGTTACATTTCTCGATATTTGTACAAGTTTACTTGTATACATATGAAAATTTGTCCACACCGATTTGCTCTTGCTCATCTTTTCAATGAAACATTTCCTGTTTAAATCATTTTATTTATTCTTGTGCTGTATTTAAATTGAATCTCCCAGATTTGCACTTGTATTTATTGTTTCCCCAACCATTTCACTTAAGCAAAATATCACTTAATATGCCCCATCAAGAAATTTTACCCAATTGGCTTGTAGTGCTATTAATTTGCACATCATTACCATCTTATTAGATTTATAGCCATGAATTTTCTCAGTTTACTCTGCATTTCACTGTCATATATCCGAGCCCAGTCACTTTGTGCTCCCATCCCCATGAAGCATCTTTGATGGTTCATTTATGTTTTTCTCCCTGCTTCATTTACAAAATAAAATCAAGTCAAAGAAGATACGAGAAAAACCTTTGGAACTAATAAAGGTGTGCTTACTACAAATAAATAGAACTCTTCTTTTGAAATTATAATTTCAGTATGTTGCCACTTTTATTTGGTTTCTTTTTTTAAAAAAAAAATACTTTGATAAGACCTGATACTCAAAGCAGGGTCATTTTCCTATTGTGGGAAATTCTAAAATGCCATACCTCCTTTCCCCACCATTTTATTTTAGATGACGACTGGAACAGACTAAATGAAAAGCTTAATGTGAGGCCCAGTGAATGGAAATAATCATACAGTATAGCCAAATTCCTTTCTAGTTAAAAAGGAAGTTTTTTAAAAATGTTCTACTATCTCTCCCAGGTATTGTCTCCCATTGCAGTTACTATGTGTTAAAAAGGTTAGCTTTCATTGCAATCTTATTCTTATAAATCCAGATGACGGCCTCACTGAATTCAATGGGACTGTATATAGGACTGCAGTTTTTATATAGAAAGAGACTATAATTTACAGCTAAAAATGCAGCTGTTAATCAGTTGAGTCTACTATCCAAAACAAGTCTCAAGGCTGCTTGTCATGCCCTTTCCAGTGTTTTCTGAATACAGAGAATTCAGAACTTGCAACTTGCTAAAGTTGGTCTCATTTTAAAAGGGGGGGGGAAGGGGGGAGAGAAAAAAGAATAAAAGTTCTTACCCATACCTATGACTTTATTATATTTCTAAAATTATGTCTGCATCTTCTTAAGTATGCAATATATGTATCTTTCAACAATATGTTTCCCCTGTAAAATCTATAGAAGTTGCAAATAAGAAGCAAATAATGTACCCTCTTAGGAAGAAACAAAGAAGAAGCAAATAGGTATTTGTGAATGCTTTCATGGCTGGGATCTAATGGTTGTTGTGGGTTTTTCGGGCTCTTTGGCCGTGTTCTGAACGTTAGGAAAAACAACCTTCAGAACATGGCCAAAGAGCCCAAAAAATCCACAACAACCACAAGAAGCAAATAATTTACCCATCTTAGGAAGAAACCACATTTGGTAGAAGTATGTTTTTTGTGTGTATGATACAGCACACTGCTCTGCCTTTTGTACCTAGGAGGTATTTTTACTTAGTCTGCAGTACAAGATACTTCATAAGCCATGGTGCCAAGGAATGGACCATAAATGAATATCCAGGTATATCAGGTTAACTTGCTTGTGTGGCAGGGGGAGGAGATATACAAAATCACAAAATCTTGAGACACTTTTAAGACTAAGAAATCTTATTTGTTTTTTTATGTTGCAGAGTTTTCAATATTAGGTTAAATTCCTCTAGTTGTGCAGCAGAAGTGTAGGATTTACAGAGCAGAGTAACTTCAAGTTCCCCTTTTCTCATTAACTGGCACTTGCAGTCTCAGCAACTTACTCTGAGACATTAATAGTAGGTAGAATAAGAAATGTTGCATTTGCTTACAGTGAACAGAAAAACAGCAAGCTAAAAACCTGACTGCCTTCAGCAATAAAGTTCAACGGACTCTAGGGAGGGAAAGAAGCACTGATTAGAGAGACAGTGCTCTCTTTGAATTCAGAGCCAAGGAAGGAATGATTGGTTAGAGCTAGATAGACTGACAGTCACCCCAGCCCAGAAAAAAGTCCCTCCCAACCTTCTCCAGGCAGCATGCGAGGTTGCCAAAACCTCCAACAGTTCATTCATTTATTTTTCAGATATGTCTGAAGAAGTGGCCTATAGTCCATGAAAGCTTATGCCAAGGAAAATGTGCTAGTCTAAACTGCATCACAAGAACTTTTATTGTTTTTGTTGCAACAGACTAATGTAGCTAACCTCTTGGTTTTTTCTCGTTTCGTAGCTGACTGATAGAGATAGTCATCGTGCTGTGTACACGTCTATATTGTTTAAATGTTGGCAGTTAGTTTATTCATCGTTCTCTCAATGGCTGTGATAACTTATGTGCTACACTTTCCATCTCTCACCTCTTACTGGAGTTACCTTATGAGGGTCATAATTCAAGCTGATCCATTAGCTTGGTACTCATCTCATCACCAGGAAGCAAATGTAATTATTATCCAGTTAATTAGTTTCTATGCTGATTCTCAGTGCATGACTTTATTATCAGCCTGTTGTCACATAAAAATAATGTTGACAAGCCCTTTGGGGATAATTTTATATTAGCAGTACATGCCCGTGGTAGGATAAAAAAGCCTTATAGAGGTTGTGTTGAGTCTTGAATGCCTTTGAAATAGCATTTACTTAAAGGATGTTCAAAATTCATATATATATTGATATATATTATGTAGATAACTAGGTTCAGCTTGGTATGGTTGTTGTTGCTGAAATAGACCAACTTTCAAACTTTCTCCTAAATTCAGAGTGCAGATTGCCTAATTATAGTTGTTATAATACTACTGAATGTTGATACAGTACAACACTTTAGCACTCAAAGCACTTCATGGACTTACTTCATTTTAAAACTGAGCAAATGATCATGGAAGAGTTCATATATCATACTAACCACTATGTGATATTAACTGTGTATGACTCTTTGGTTTGTATCACTTTTAATTAACCAAATCTGTGTTTTGGAGACTAAAAGTGTTATCTGTAAGCTCAGTAATGCAGTAATGACAACCTTTAGTCCTTCGCCTCCAATATAGGGAATCATAATACTGAACTGTCTTACAGGTTATTATAAGAATGGTGAAAGGATGTATGTGAAAACTCTGAATAGTCAACATTGCTATGCCAAATACTAATTAATATATGCAATATATATATATATGCAATATATATATTCCCAGACAGACATACCAAATACCACCCCAGCTCTCTGCTAATCCTCCTAATACCCATGCTAGCCTTCCCGCCTCAATGTCAACACTAATTTCCCCTTGTAGTGTTCAACCTGCTTATGAATATTTATGTTGACATTTGCATGCACCAATAGGAGTTGGGGGCCCCCAAGTTAAGTGGGGGGTGAAGAATACAGGAGAGTGAGAGTGAGGTAGGCAGTTGAAAGTGGAGGAAGAAGGTTGTTTTAGTTGAGAATTAACAACATTGACTGGACTTTTATCACTTGTAACAATAAATAATTTCTACTTGGTTCTTAAATGATACATTGCCCGGACCTCTGTCATTAATAGTGAATAAAGTCGATGTAATCAGCTGGTGGCAGCTGAATGACACATAACTTGTGCCTTTGTTTGGAGAAAGAACCAAAGGACAGGCAGGAACATGACACCCCTCACTTCTGTGCCAGGTCCATTCCCAAGTCAATACCTTGGCTTCTCCCAACTGTTCTGTCATACAGAGATTTTCCTTCCCTAGCCCCTACCTTTTACCCACCATAAATCTTCCTATTGACTTTTACAACCCTCGGTTGGCTCCCTAGCCTCCTTTCCCCAAATCTGTACTCACTCAATGCATCTAGGTTATCAGACAATGATGCTGCGGGGGAGGGATCAGTTTATCTTCTTCCAACACATGTTTAATCCACACACAGATTATTTTGTCACACTCCCAGCTTGCCTCTTATTCTACTCTTTTCTCAACACACTCCTATCCTTCATTCCCTGCTTAACAACCCATTTAGCAATGTTCTCCTCCACATGCTCCATCTTTAGTGACCACTCTTGTCTTCCCTTGGAAGTCAGAAATGTCAACTGCTCTACAATCAGTTTTGGAACTGGCCACCAATTTCCCATCCTTCATGTTCTACTTACTGTAGTTCTACTCCCACATCTCATCTTTCTCACTCTTGACTTTCCTCCACTTATTTTCTTCCACTCTTGGTCTGACCTTAAAGATAAAAGTGCCAGTACCATGGTAAAAAACAGAGGTTGAGGAGACTTATCTGACCCCAAAACGTGAAGAAAACAGAGGATTCCAGGTTGGTGCTGTACTTTTGATCTCTAGGATGAAGCATTAGCCTAAAAAGAAGTCTTCAGCCCTAGTGGCTCCATGGAGCTGGTGAGCATGAGAATCAATTTGTTATAGCTAAAGCTCTTTGACTATGTTGGCTGTACTATGGTAGAAACCCACTTCCTCAATCAATTCCTTCCATGAGCTAACCTGCATCAGCTAGTGGACAATTATTTCTGAGTTCCATGTGGAAGATATGAATGTGCTACCCTCAATCCTCCACAGTTTGGAAAAATAGAGTTGCAAAGAGATTGTTTGGATTCTCATTACTTGGGGGAAATTGCAGGAGTTGTTCTACCTTTGGTAGGGATCAGTAGTGACTAGAGCCCATTGTGGTTGTTGAGTAGAAGGCACAGAGAGATTGGCAGAGCCAGGGGCATAAGTAGTTATTCATGCAGACATACATGGCTTCTCTGATAAGGAGACAGGGAAGTTGGGTTGGTTAAAGGTAGCTACAGCCGGGGATGGGGCCAGGCTCCAGTTGCCCTAATAGACACACCATCACTACTGCTGGTCTTTTCATGCTATCCCCATTCCCACATCACCAGCCCAGTTTGCAACCTCCTGCAGCTGCACTTAGACACAGGTTGCTAACATGTAGAAAATAATATGCAGGAGGTATGCTGCAGCATGTAGCCACATCAAATAAGACCATCACATGGAACTGGGTTGCCTGTACATTGACCATACAGCCTTTTCTCCCTACAGTATGTGGACATGGAGAGTTTTATAAAGATATGTGGCATCTTCCACTGTTTTGGATCGCTCACACACAAAAGGATTTTTGTCTTCCAAAAGTGGAAGAAAAGAAATCAGAGGGAGGCGGGGAGCCCTTTACAAAGTGTGTATTGGGAAAAGGAGGAGGTGGAGAGTAAGGAGGGGACAACCCAAGATAGCTCTGAGGTACATTTCAATCTGCATGGTTCAGGAAGGCAGGAATTTTCAATCTCCTCTCTATCATTTTCGATATCATTAATCCTAAACACTCCATTTTCCATGCTTGCCCGCCCAGGCCCTGAGAGTGAGCGACACACAAAGTGACACATATTCATCACTTGGCACTCGGTGCTATGAAGGCTGTAATATAATATTAGTGTTGGGTTATCACAGTGTCTTTTTCTGTAGCCTCTGCAGCGAGGACGGTAGATGACACAAATCGATCACCTGTGACATTTTTGATTTGGTGTCACTTTTCCCATTTCTGCCATTTGTTTTGGCAGTTAAGAGGTAATTGTGTGACATTAGCATGAAAAAGGCTTACTTTCCGAGCATATTTTCTATAGATATAGACATAGATTTTGTTCCCCAAGCGGTAATAGAAAGACTTGTCTCTTTTGTCTTTATTTTATGGCCTAAGAGGTTCTTTGGGTGTGGGAAGGTGGGGAAGAGGGCTTTGCGACTGCAGATATCTTGCTACTTTTCTCAAAACCTTGGGCATCATCACTTTACCAAACAGATCTCTGGAGAGAGAGGGAGTTCATACCACAATGTTGCATTTTCAGAAGTCAGCCAGCCATTCAGTAAGTACTTAGTTAAAGTCCAATCCTCTTTCCCCTTTGTGTGGAGTGATCTGGGGAGAAGACCAGTGTTTCTAGATGGCCGGAGTGAGAAGAGGTGGGCCTCTTGGGCCAAACGATGAATGTGCTCTGCATCCTTGTGATTCATGTCAGATGGGCTGGGGGCCTCATAGTTTAAATTGGCTCTATCTCTACTCTGGTGCACTGGCTATTTCATTAGCATCCCATTCCCTGGCTCTAAATTAGGATTATATAACAAAGAGTTGTAAATTACCCTTAAGACTAACAGATGTATCATAGTGTGAGTTTTCTTTGTAGCAGTCGTAATGGTAATGTTTATGATAGTAATATAAGGCTAATCGTCATCATTATAGAAGGAACAAGAAGGATTCTCTCTCCTCCCTCAACACTTGGAAGTTGGACTAGAAACAGCACCCCTCAAAACCAAACTATATTTTGGCCAGTGGGCAAAGAAAGAGCTATTTAACTGTGTCTAACCTCCCACCTGGGTTAGGCCCATTCCTGTTAGCTATGTCTCTTCAACTAATGATATGCCCAGCAGCTACAAACTCAGCTGAGCTCACCTTGCTCTGTGGTGGCCACCTTCTTATTTTCCTCAGGCTCTTTGATCCAAGTTCACTTCTTTGTCTCTAATTTACCACAGGGCTTTTAACCTGGGAAACAGAGTATTGCACCAGAGGCATGGGTTATGTCTCTGTAGGGGCTTATGGCAGCATTACAGAAATCTGAATCCCTGCATCCAGTTGTACATCCAGGCAGAGGTTAACAGGAACATAGAACTTTTTATTTCCAAGATGGTTGTAAACCATAAGGAGGTCAATTGTCCATTCAAGCTACACTAGTTGTTTAAATTGTACCTGGTTATGGATGTCTCTGAACATTGATCCAGCCTTAGTTAAAATGACACTGGACTCCAACACCAGCTTACTTTCTCATCAACTACACCTATACCGACTCCACATCTCTGTCATTCTAGCCACACCCAGTCTTTCATAACCTCAATCAATACTATGTGACATTCAAATTCCAAGTCATACTTTTCTTCTCTCCCCCCCTCCTTTTCCTTAACCCCTAACAGAGGGTAGACGCTAAGCTGTCTAACTTACCAGTTTCCTGTGCTGAGTTTGGGGAAGTTACTACTTGGGCTATGATTTCCATGCTGGTAGACCAAGGTCAGGATCAGAGAGAGTGACTTCTGGGTGCTATCAAGTAGATGTGTGCAGATTTTATTTTCAGGCTATAGTTCTGAGAGTTAGCTGACTGGGCAATTTTGGGAGTTGCAGCCCATGAACACAAATCCTCATACTTCTGCTATCAAATATGACCACAAGGTAGACCTCATCAGAAAGCACTTCACTGAGGTCCTCCTCAGCCCTTGAATTAGCTTGGTGTCACATTCATGGCACCAGGCAGATTTGGCTCTTCTGTTGGGGAAAGTAAGGCCTCTGTCTCTGGTGGCAGATGTTGGGGAAGAAGAAGAGAAACAACGTCAAGTTGTTGGGTGGCAGATGTTGGGGAAGAAGAAGACAAGCAACATCAAGTTGTTGGAGGGCAGAGTTATATACTGTACCTGTGCTGTGTCTACGAAACTACCCTGTTGCAGGGGAAAACATTGTCTCATCATCATTGTTGATGGGTTGTAAGAATTAACGGCCAATCTCAGCATTTGGGATGGGAATACCATCTTGTCTTTTCCATCAGCAAAATGTCACATAGCAAAATATAATGGACAAGCCCTGTCTCTAGAAAGGATACGGCTACAACAGAAAAGTTCCTGGCCCTGGTCCACCACTCAACTAGCCTCTACGAGCAGGACTATGTAGGTCAGAACGTCGGAAGATTTGTTTCATTTCACTTGGTATAGTTATAGCTTTCCTTTTCTCCAATGAGCTCTAGATGGCAAATGCAGATCTTCTTGTCCTCACTGTACCCTCACAACGGCCCTGTGTGGTACTGTAGGTCATACTAATAGAGGACAACTGACACAAGATGATCTAGTGAGTTCTATGGCTCCATGGGAACTTGAATCTGGATCTCCCAAGTCCAAGCCAAAAACACTATTCATTTCATTGTGCTAGCTGTTATAGAACAGTGGTTCCCATCATTGGGCAACCAAGTATTCTTGGACTGCAGTTCCCAGAGCCTTTGCCACCAGCTGTGCTGGTTGGAGTTTCTGGGAGTTGCAGTCAAGAACAGCTCGGTTACCCAAGGTTGATAACTACAGTTATAGAAAATTGTCTTATCTGTGTGTGGCTCATTGATGTAAAAAAAACTTAAATTTCATATGGAAGATTGTAGAAGTTTCCATTGAGGGTAGACAGGTGGAGCATCCAACACATACTATCAGGAAGGGAATAGATGATCACTCTCCATTCCCATTATTTCATTCTCTCATCAGATGCTCCATACCAAGTTGAACACGTTTAACCTAGTCAGGAGATAAATTGCTCCCCTTGTCAGTTTCCCATTTAAAATGCAAACGAGATTTGACAGAGTAAACTGAATAAAGATTTGGATCGGATAATCCAGTAAAAGCTAATTACTAAAACAAAATGAGACACTGAAGCAGGGCCTCCCTTTCTCCCTCCCTGCCTAACGAGGCTCTCTGGGTTGATGAGTTCCCTGCCTCCAGTATCAGCACTTTCTATCAAGGAACACAACCTATTAGCTCCTTTTAACAATTTATGACGCTCGATATACTGATTAGGAGCCTCTGATACATAATTTAAAACCACTTGGATGTCTTGTGGCTGTTAAAGAGAAAGAAATGAGTTTGAACAAACCTTGCTAATTAGAGGTCTTGATGACTTCTGATTAGGATTCCTAATTAGGACTCCTAAGTAAATCTTTGCTTCTTTTTAGATTTGTTGTCTTTGGGGCTTCAGCTTGCTTATTACTTGATCCTAGGCAACAAAGCTTCACTGGAGGGGAGTGGGGAAGATAACAGATGGGCTGCTAAATAGCTGTCCTTTTGAAAGTGGGTGTTGGATGTGAGATCTGAGGGACTGAACAGAAACAGGGTCTTGAGGTGCAAGTATTCATGAAGGAGCCTAAAGCCAAAAGTGATGGGTCAGGGAAGGAACTTGTTGCTATCAACCTTTTTGAGTCCTTGTGGCAGCAGTTGCTGGTGGGGGCCACATTTGGGGCTGAATTCTGAGTTCCTTGGCCATTTCTGTCTATACTGCCTTTCCTACACTCCTAAAGCGTTCTCTTGCCCTCTAGGGTAGTGGCCAATATAATTAATTAGCCAGCATTCAAAGATGGGATGGGGGGTGGGGAGGAGAGAAGAAAATCTCAAAAATACTTTCAGAAAAATTACAGTTTTCTGGGGGTGGGCAAATGGTAGCTTGGCTTTAATCTACAGCAAGCAAGGATATTTGAATCAGGAAAGCCTTTTATCTGCTTTGTGTCTCTGATGTTAGTCAATATGGGAGACGATTTTACAGGATATGCAGTCCTCACATTCTGGTTGCAGTGCATGGACAGAAATGGCAGAAAGCACATCTTTGTCTTAGGTAAAGACATCCATTAGCAGAGCCTAACAAGGCCCCCTCCCCACCAAGTTGCTGTTGCTGTTGTTTGTTGTATTTCCGTGGTCCCCAACCTTGGGCCTACAGATGTCCTTAGACTACAACTCCCAGAAGCCCTCGCCACCACATCTACTGGCCAGGATTTCTGGGAGCTGAAGTCTAAGAATATCTGGAGGCCCAAGGTTGGGGACCACTGTAATGTATTTGCAGCCGTGGAATGCCAGTGGAAGTGCTCAGCAAGAGGGACCACCCATTGCATGGCTCTGCAAAGCTAGCTCTGTATCTTCACAAGAATCACAGTTACTATATCCTAGAGAATACCCCCACAATTTCAGCAGTTCCAAGCCCTGGATCCTACCAATGTCTACACCTCACTCTGCGGTGCTGAAATTTGGCAGTACAGCAGTAACCAAAAGTGGAGGGAGGTGAGGAAATCTACTTTGTATTTTCCAAAATCATAGAGTGATACAATATACCAGATGGGTGGGATATAAATCGAAAAAATAAAATAAATAAAAAAATAGAAAATGCATGTTGAATGGAAGGAGTCATCAGCTACGTTCTTTGGCTCGCCGAGTACTGAATTACACAACCAAAATGGTACGTTGCAGATGCAAGTTGACACACTTGCAGAGCTGAACTAAGTATTCATGAGAATGGGCTTCCTAAATCAGTTCTGAGACTGTGACACATTCCAGGTGGAGCATTCACAATGGTCATTACAAGCAATATATATCACTCTCTTCTCTAAATAAGAAATGAATTATCCATGGAAGAATTACATCTTCTTCTTTTATTTTTGTTTAACACTGAGCCTGAAGGTCTCTGAAAATTGTGAAATTCAAAGAAGAGCTCCTTTTATCACAGTATTTAGTTTGTCCCAAACAGGATGTTAAGTTCCTCCTTAGCATTATTCATGTGATTATTCAACCATATCCCCAGTTCCCAGCCTGTGCAAAATGTACTGCACCACTCTTCAATTCAATGTCGGTGGGATTCCCACTGGCATTGCAAATGTGGGTCAGGAACTGGATTCACGATCCCAGATCAACCAGTTCACATTTTCAGCATGCCAACTTGGTAATGTAAGCTGGCTGTTAATATAAATTGGATCCTTAAATTGTTATTATTTTGACACCTCCCCCCATGCATTAAATAGCACCACATATAAATGCTAACATAGTGAAATGTGACTACTCCAGCAGATAATCATCAAATGGACTATGGAGCAGAGAAACAGCCCCTAGTGGATAGCCTCCCAATGAAGTGGTGTTTTATGGCCATGAGCAAAAAACTACATTTAGCCAAAAGACTAATCATGACTTGATGCTTTCATCAATACCAGCTCTCCATTGGTGTTGTAAATGGTACACTGGGATTCCCTGGGGAAGTAAAACAGACAATTTTTTTCTTTTCAAAGATTCCAGTCCATGTCACTTTCACTGCTGTAATTTAAAACTTTATAATGTTCCTGTGTTTGCAGTTTTTACATTTGGTATGATATGAAAAATATTATGTACGTGATCATTTTTAGGAAGGGAAGCAGGAAATAAGGAAAAATACAGAAAAGATCATCTGTCTTTTAATATCTAGTTGGCTATTCAATCTACAATTTACTGATATTCAAAGCTGCTTAAATATGCAAATACCTGAGCAGGGAAGGTGGTTTTTCCTTCCTCTTTCAGCTGAGTTGATTTGCACTTTTTGAATTTGAGATGATTCAGGGCTCAGACCTATATGAGCCTCTAGGCTTAAGAGTCTCACTATTGGTGAGTGGTGCTATGCCCCTGGGGATGGAGCGAACTGATCTCCAATAATGGCACAGCAACTAAAAAGGCTTCAGAGGATTGGCTGTTAGGGCTCTTCACTGGTAATGGCTTTGCACAGGAATCATGTCACAGATAAGTCACACTGTACAAGGATAGGAGCATCCAGCCTCTGGAAAAAAGGAGGCTGCATGTGCATGCAATTGCACAGTATGTTACAAGAGCACACAGCTATGGAGGGAATGGTGTAGCAATGGAAAGAATAATGATGAAAACCATCCAGTAAGAAGCAATAGAATTGCCCCTATGGGAGTCACCGTCATTATTTAAACATGCATAGTATGGAAGAACATTACATGAATTTGTCTTTGGATCACAACCTCCTGGGAACTTCAAAATTTGTGGCTGTTATCTACAATCAGTGGTTTGCTGAAATGATGTTACATGAGCAGGTCTCGTATCTCAGCGACCTCCAGTTGGTATAGATATTGTTTGCTCTAGGCCTTCTGGAAAGTTAGCAATCCATTCACTGAAAACTAACCATGCAAGAGACCTTTGTTTCTTTTCTCAGATAATTTTATTCTTAGCTTGCCATAGATTTTATCTTATTGAATCTTCATCAGAACCTTTGGAATCCCTCAGTCTATATGCATGGGAGTATTTTTCATTCCAAGAAAACTCCATGGACAGAAACAAAAGGCTAAAAGATATCATGCTGCAAGATGAGCAGCTCAGGTTGGAAGGCATCCAACATGCTATAGAGAAAGAGTGGAGGACAATTACAAGCAGCTCCAGAGCTAATGAAGTGGTTGGGCATGTGTGGAAGTGAAAGGAAAGGCCAATGATGCAATGATAAATACTGCATAGGAACCTGGAATGTAAGATCTATAAACCTTGATAAGCTGGATGTTGTCAAACAGGAGATGGCAAGAATAAACATTGACATCCTGGGCACCAGTGAACTAAAATGGAGGGCCTGTTGTGCTCTAGTCCATGAAGTCACAAAGAGTCAGAGTCAGACATGACTTAACAACTAAACAAGAACAACATTTTTCGTTCAACTCTGTTCTTGCTTTACAGAAATCCTTTCATAGTCTGTTGTTCCTCAATCAACAGGTGAATGCCATTGGAGTTGCTGGCATTAAATTCAGCATCTTATGCACTTGGAAATGTTTTGAAATTTTTGTGGGTTTTATGTTTTCTGCCTTGCAAGGTTGGTGTGCAACAACCTAGTCTTCCTGGAACAACAAGAAGCAGAGAGCTCAAAAGTTTTGGGAGAAGGGGCTCACACAAAGTTTTCCCAATCACTAGCACACTAGCCTGCCTGGCAAGTAGAGTAGTGTGGAAGAGTAGTCAGTGGATCCTCTCTATGGTGGCCTGGCATTTTTCACAGCCCACTACTAGTTCCAAGCGCCAAGAAATCACAAAACATGTGAATGTGTGCTGTTTTACAGCGATAATACTATTCTATGATGGAAAAAAACTGTTAACATTTATCCTTTATATTGTCTTCAGATGCCTTACAATAAGAGTGGGCAATTTCAGAGAGTCCTGGGGCCAATTTTCTTTCTCCAGACATTATTGAGGGATAACCCAATTAGACAAAAATGCCAACCAGTGGCTAGAAGTCCACTTCCAGTTTTGAACAATGTGCATTTGGGGGCATTAAACAGAATACCTGACAGAATGCCTCCTCCTGACAAGATCTGCCCACCCCGAATGGTTTTCCCAGGCTGCGCGGTTGAGTATATTGACCCAAAGAGAGGCCCAGTAAGAGAGAACTAGAAACTGGGCCTTCTTCGCTGTCGCTCCTTAGCTTTGGAATAACCTCCAGCCTGAAATCCACCTGGCCCCTTCACTGAAAATTTTTAAATGACAATTAAGAACATGGCATTTTCGACAGGTCTTCCCAGACCTTATAACACCTTAATACAAGACTGTAATAATACAATGATTGGCCTTAATATTTATACTATCTGTCCTGCTGTTCTGCTTTCTATTATTTTCTATTATTTTATTTATTATTATTTAAATTATTGGTTGTTCTATCTTTCTTGTGATTTTATATTATTATGTTTATTGTTTGGAACTGTGTATGTTTAATATGTAAACCTCCCAGAGTGGCCTAGTAGCCAAATGGGCGGTATAGAAGCCAAATAAATAAATAAATAAATAGTGGAGAGTGGATGTGATCTTAGGATAAAGTGAACTGCCAAATTCCTGGAGTGGCAATGCACCTTCATTTGTTTGTTTGTTTGTTTTTGGTTTTTTTGCAAGGGGGACTGAAGAACATTGCCCCCCCTGTACTGTGGCTCATTGATTCCAAGCCAACTGCAGCAAACCGTGAAGCTATTCAATCACAACTGAACATGATGAATAAGAAAATAAAGAACTGGAACCCCCAAGAGCAGCCCTTGGGTGGCTCTATCTGGCCCCAGGGCTTCATCATGCCACTTGTACTATGAAAAGTGAAGATAAAAGGGCTATGAAAAATGAAAGAACTATATGCCAATGACTATGTTGCATGAATAACTGGGATAGGTTACATTTGTCCTTGTGGATGTTCCAGTCTACTACTCCCTTCAGTCTATCCACCCATCTTGGCCAACAGTAAGGGTATTATAGTGCAAAACAACTAGAGGACCAAAAGGGTCCCCACTCTGATGCAAAGATTTCATGTTGCAATCCTTGGCACCTCCAGTGATGGACAATCTTTCCACCAAAGAGCGAATACCAACCAGAGTAGATAACAGTCAGATAGATGGACCAGTGGTGGTGCCTTGTATTAAGCAACCTCCTCTGTTCACAGATAGCTCTTGATCATTGAGGGCAGAACTTGAAAAGGCCATTTCTTGGGACAACAGTGGGGATTCAATACATTTATTTCGTACTCCAAAATAAAGTTTGATCAAGGTACTGTTATTCTTTTCCCTTGCTTGTTCTCATATTAACCCCTTTTTCATCTAAGATGAATCCAAAATAGAAAACTTTCAAAGCATATCTTTGTAAGAAGCTATATACATTAGCTCTGCCTCACAATGCAAATGCTCCTCTTGGTTCCGATAATGTAAGGTTTATATCACCTTATCACCAATAGATGCTTTTTATTCACTGTGCTGTGCCGAGTTCAGCAGCATACTCAGCCAGATTCATTTTTCATTTCATGCAGAGGCCTAAACAGTCTCAATGTTGCCTAAGATGAATATTCAAGCCCTTGCTGCAATTTACATATCTGTAATCCGACAGGGAAAAGAAGAAAAAGGTTGTCAGGCAAAATGAATTTGTGTCTCAAGGTCAGCCCTGTTTTGAAACCGATAATGATGTTTAAGAGCCCTTTGCTGGGATCAGCACCACATTGCTCTAATTGACAAATTAGCCATCCATATGGGCTCAGAGGCAATAATGCAGCCATAAATCCCAATAAATACAAACATAATCTGATATCAGATGGATCAGCGTAACAAGAGAAGGCAACACTTAGCACATCAAAACACTGTGCATCAAGAGGATGACAAGTTCCCATGAAGCTTGAAACAGAGCCTTACAGTGAGGATGCTGATTTTAGGCACATAACACAGCAACCAACTCTGCTTTATAGGTGAAAGCTGGGCTATTCAGTTGCTACTTCCAATCCATCTTTGTCCCATTCCAGCTGTTTCTTGGCAACCCACTCTTCACCAACACCAAAACAATATTTATTATTCTGTAGCTGAACTCCTGTTGCTCTGTTAAGCAAAAGACATAATGTTTGGAGATGAACTGCCATCAGTTAAGAAATCTCTGTAACCATTATCTGCTGCAATCTGACTTGCATGAATTAATATGCAGCAGATAATGTCAAGGGACGTTTATGCCTTCTGCATAACAGGATCTGTCCTTCCAGTGAGCACTCAGGGTTGATTTCCTTCAGAATGGATAGGTTTGTTCTCCTGGCAGTACAGGGGACTCTCAAGAGTCTCTTCCAGCACCACAATTCAAAAGCATCAATTCTTCTGTGGTTGGCCTTCTTTATGGTCCAGCTCTCACTTCCATACATCACTACTGGAAAAACCATAGCTTTCACTATGCAGACTTTTGTTGGCAAGGTGATGTGTCTGCTTTTTAAGATGCTGTCTAGGTTTGTCATCACTTTCCTCCCAAGAAGCAGGCGTCTTTTAATTTTGTGGCTGCTGTCACCATCTGCAGTGATCATGGAGCCCAAAAAGGTAAAATCTCTCACTGCCTCCATATCTTCCCCTTCTATTTGCCAGGAGGTGATGGGACCAGTAGCCATTATCTTAGGGGTTTTTTTAATGTTGAGGTGGAGACATAGACACCATAAGTGACAATTGTATCATGAGCCATCAAATGGGAACGAACTTATAAGGATACTAATAGGGCTTTCAAGGTAAGAAAAACTTGTAATGAGTGGCTTTGTCAAATCCACACCCCTTTCCCATGCATCACCATGGGCAGGAGGGAATTTGAAACCTGGTCTCCTGGGTTGTATGTAGTCTGTCGCTCAATCCTCTGCACTGCACTGGGTATCCTAAATGATAATGACATTATATCCCAGGTTTTCTAAATACAGAGTACTCAGAAGTGATTTACAGTTCCCTTCTTCTGGAGACACTCTCAGGCATTGCAAATTGTCTAAGGTCACACCGTTTGTCTCCACTCCTTGGATGCACAGTGAAGATCCAAATTCCCAACCTGTGGCTCTGCAGCCAAATATCTAACTCACTGAGCTAGGCAGCTGGTCAAGTAACAATTTTAACACAGAAAATGAGCGAGTATTATTTTTAGATTATTCAATACATTAGTTGTCTTCTTTCATTTGATGAGAAAAGTAGTGCATTTAATGTCAGCACCTTAATATTAATATGTTATTTTCAAGCTCTGGGCAAACCAATATTTCCTCAAATACTAGAAATAAATAGAGCTGTGAGAACATATCCATTGATAGTCATTGATACTCTGAGGTAACTAGAAGTTTGGTAAACTTCCCTTGCTTGATGGGACCAGTTCTCATATTTATAAACACTTTGGAACCGGTTTTGTCATTTAGTAGTTTTCATTTAGCTGTTGCTAGAACAGAAAAGAATGAGCACCTGCTGAAAATCATCCTCTATAGTAAGCAACAACAAGTGTTAGCAGTCTGTCCTGCTCTGCCCGACACAAAGGGGAACATGACTTTCTTTGTTTCTTAAGTCCATTTTTCCGCTTTAGCTAAATATCACCGATATCCCTGCATTAAAATGATCTATTTTGTGATCAGGATTATACTATTTAGAGTACAAGCTTGAACCGGGGTGAGAGGATAATACACAGACTAACATAACATCTGGCCTGCATTAACGCTCCTGACCTTGACGTAACCAGGCAAAGCTTTAAAAATCATTAGTTAAGTTGAACTGCTGTGTTTTAAATCCCAGTAGGTGATCTCTTGTTAGAGCACAGTAATCCAAAGGTTTCCTCTTAGAGACATAGTACTGCATCATTCACAAATCATCTTTAGTCGGTGGGCCTTACGTGTGGGCTTAAGCAGTCTTCCCTTTGTCCTTCCATTCTCTATTTTACCCCCATTGACTTGAAACAAGGATAATAGAAGGATATGTTATTTCACTGTATGAAGAGGCAACGTATTTCCTAAGGGTATTGGTTTCATGGGTGTTACTTTAAGGACCAGATGCATTAGTGTGGGGCATCTGATCCTAAAAGGGACAATAGCACAGACAGTATAGGATTGGCTGTAAGCTCTATGCTCCATATTCTACTATACTTGCTTTATCTTACTTCCCCACCACCACCCAGGTTCTCGTTCAGTCTACCCTGAAGGGTCAAAGAAGATGATATGCCAACTCTGCAGTCAGAAGCAGAAAGTGCATTTTCCCTCATCCAAAGCTCTGTGCTTGAACATTCAGTCTTGCACCTTTCCATAAGACGCACCAATTTTTTAGGAGAAGAAAACAGGAAAATATAATCTGTTTTCTTCGCTCCATAAGACACACAGACTCCCCCCCCCTGTTTTGTGGGGAAAAAGTGTGTCTTATGGTGCGAAAAATACGGTACTTCTGATGACCAAATAAACCTAGCTAACTGGCAACACGCAAGGATGAAGGCAGCTCATGCTCCTATAGATATCTTTTCCTTCTTAAGCAAGCTCTGTTTCTAAGAGCTGGTCTGGTCTGACCCTAAATTAGAAGTGCAAGAACCTTCCAGGTAAGGGGACATATTCAAGTAACTTCTCTGAAGTCAAACTAGATGTTAAGAAGAATAATTATTTTCTCCATTTAGCCTGTTTTCCCTCTCAAAAAAAATGTTTCTTCAGAAAAACAAACACTGGCAATCAATCCACTCACCACAGTGAATATGCAAGCTCTTTACCTCTCTATTTTATCGTCACAAGAACACTGTAAGGGAGGTAAGTCTGAGAAAGAGTGTTACTGTCCCAAGGACACATAGAAGGTTCCAGCAGGAACTAGAAGTCCTTGAGTTCCCAAGTCCAAGCACAACATTAAGGCCACCTTGCCAAATTGTCTATTTTTGTCTGACTTGTTGCCCTTCTGATGAAAATAAGAAAGAGGGAATAAATGTGCAGCGCAAGCACAGCTTCCTGAACACTGAAAATCATGCTTGGCTCGTCCTTTGTGTTCTGCTGCTGTTACTTTTCTTCACCTTGCCTTGCCCACACAGTGAAGGTCCCTCATTCATATGGTGGAACTTGTAGCTGACTAATATATCCAAAGCCCTCCCTCCCTAACGACACTGGGTATGATATTGTACATATTATGAGTAAAAGGATAAGTGATGTGGGTAAACAAACAAGACTCACAGAAATAGCACAATTTTGCTTTTCCTTCTGCAGACAGGTGTCTTTGAGACTTTCAGCCATTACTTCCTATGTTGTTACATGGCAGCAAACTGGCTTGGAGTTTTTAACGGGTCTCCTTATCAAGTGGGAAGTGTAGTCTGGCTAAGTACATCTTGGATCCAAGCCCCAAGGCTGCAAGTTCCCAGCCCTTCCACTGAGCCACACATGGGGTCATTTCAAAAGTACAGGTTACTTCAAAGGAGTCACCTATACTTTTCTTAGCAGCCTTACTGGTGGGGGGAAAAGGAAAGAGATGGTAGAAAGGGCCGCCTAGAGTGGACGAGTCGCCCAGATAAGTGGGGTATAAATCAAATAAATAAATAAATAAAAATAAAAATAAAAATAAAAATAAAAATAAAAATAAAAATAAAAATAAAAATAAAAATAAAAATAATAATAATAATAATAATAATAATAATAATAATAATAATAATAATAATAATAATAATAATAATAATAATAATAATAATAATAATAATAATAATAATAATAATAATAATAATAATAATAATAATAATAATAATAATAATAATAATAATATACGTGAGGGGTCTGCCCACTGCTAATATGCCATACTGACACATTGCCCATGAAGGAATGTGGCCATGAACCCCCCCAAAAAAGGTTAACCACTTTTGCCCTAGTGGCTGAATGTCATCAAATGGACAAATGGACAAAAAGATGACATATAAAAGCTTAATGGGCTTTAGATCTGGCACCCTTTGACTTGTTTTTGGTAAGATATTTTCCACTATTAATTTTCTTCCATTCCACATTTTCATGAAGACCATTTTACTGCATTCTGGCCAGTCTTTCCATAATCACTTGGGAGTAAGACCCACTGAATTCATAAGCCTTAATAGCAAACAAAAAACAAAAAAAGTTTCCACAGAATTGCAGCTGAAACTGTTTAAAAAGAAAGGAAGAAAGGAGCGGTCCTGAGAAATAGATACTTTTAATATTATCTTGGGGCACTTCAGCAGGGGCTACAAATTAAGCGTTATTCCTCAGTGCAAAATATTAAGCAGGATACATTTACAAACACTGGCTTCCTTCATGCTGAAATTTATTTACTGGTAGGAATCGTTTCATAGCTTTTAAAGCCTGCTGGGGAATTGCTCTATTTGGTTCTTGGCCATCTGGGCTAATTAAGAAATAGAGGATTAAATTCACAGATGGGCTCCTCTAATAACAGTGATCAAAACACAACAAAATAATATAACAGGATTATCAGATGGAATTGCTCAAGGGATGGTATTAAAGTATGATAAAGCCACGTCTGGTTTACATTTTGCCAATCGAAACCTAAGGCTAGTTGGGCCTAAGCTCCTGTTTTCCTTTACAGCATTACATTTCCTAATATTTTTCATATGACTCCTGCATTCATTTTTACGGCTTTTGTGATAATTCTTAGATGCCTTCAAATGATGATTAAATTCAATATTTAGCAGTTCCACTTTCTCACTATGCTTGCTGATTTGCATTGAGTGGGGATTTAATTCCTGTTTAGCAAAGCTTGCCTGGCAGCTACAGCTCTTTAGGAGCCATTGTACTCTCATCTTTACATGAACCCTGACATAGATTTTATGCTCTCAATATGGATAAGGCATATGGCATTCTGAAAATAGGTATGTTTTCAGATGTGCTATAACAATGTGAAAATCTGTTCCCTAGGTGTTCAGGGAATACAGTGCATATTTGAAAGTAAACTTCTCACAAGACTCTTACCCATTTATTTTGTAGTGTTAGAAATTATGGGCTGTATCCAGCTCTTAGTCATAACTAGAATAGTCATTGAATCAATATATGTGCTGATTTAACAAGTGTCATTCATTTAATGGGTTCTACTAAGGGACATGGAAGGAATTGCCTTGAAGAATGTAGGAACTATTTCTTCAGGCACCCCTTGGGCAATGACAGCACCCTGTTGGCTGATCCTTCTGCTCCAGAAGCACCATTGGGTTGCTTCTGACATGAACAGAAAGGATTTATACCTTGATTCACTCCTTTTCTGCTGCAGAGGAGCATGTACCTGTTGCTCCCAGGTGTGGATGAACATCCAGTCCATGTCAAGGTTGCATAAATTCAAGCATAAATCTGCCCTCCCCATTTCTGTTTTTTTCCCCCAAGAATGAAATGACAGATGGAAATTGAAAGCATTTTGCACATTTCCCAAAACATATAGTTTTGTGCAAAATGTTCCCTAATATGGATATTTTATATGCATTTCTTTGAATTGAGAACTGCATCGCACACTCAGAAAAGTGTGGAAGTGGATGAGAGCTGATCCCTGTATTAGTCCAGAAAGCGCCGATTTGGTCAGTTTGCTTACAAATTTAGACAAAACAAAATTCTCCAATGTGCCTAGCTATGCTTCCATTGAAGATAGGCAGTGCATGAGGGAAAGTGGTAGACATTTACTGCACCCATGTATCAACCAGTGATGTGGTTGTATAAACCTGTGCTAATGGTTTTTGTGGGGTTTTTTGGGCTCTTTGGCCGTGTTCTGAAGGTTGTTCTTCCTAACGTTTCACCAGTCTCTGTGGCCGGCATCTTCAGAGGACAGCACTCTGTGCTCTGGTGTAGTTGGCTTTGGGAGTGCAGTATTTATGGCTGTGAGATAGGCCTTTGTCTTTTCCTGTAGATGGGTGATTAGTGTGTATTGTTGTGGGTGTATTGTTGTGCTAAGGAGAAGAGGTTATCTGTTCCTGTGGTTGATGGGTGTCATTAGCTGGTCTTTTGTGTGTAGTGATCCCCTGTCCTTGTGGCTGGGTAGAGTTCGTTGACCTTTTGCACGCTGTATTTTTGAGAGCTGGGAGCCAAGTTTTGTTGAGCTTCACACTTTCCTCTTTTCTGTTTTGCTGGTGCTTGTGGATTTCAATGGCTTCCCTGTGCAGTCTGACGTAATGATTGCTGGTGTTGTCCAGTATTTCAGTATTTTGAAATAAAATTTCATGTCCAGTTTGCTTTAGGGCATGTTCAGCTATTGCCGATTTTTCTGGTTGCTTTAGTCTGCAGTGTCTCTCATGTTCTTTGATTCTGGTGTGGATGCTTCGTTTTGTGGTTCCAATATCTACCTGGCCACAACTGCAAGGTATCTGGTATACTCCTGCAGTGGTGAGGGGATCCCTTCTGAACTTTGCTGACCATAACATTTGTTGTATTTTTGTGGTGGGCTTGAATACTGTTTGTAGGTTGTGTTTTTTCAAAAGTTTCCCCATGCGGTCCGTTACCCCTGTGCTACTGTGCTACTCCTTCCTGGTTTTTCTATGTCCCAGCATCACAGGATATGCTCCTGCCCTAGGGATGAGTAAAGGTCAGACTGGCCACTTTGAAGCCTGAAAGGCTTTTTTCAAGCCCTGACTTGATTGCCCTTGAATAAGGGCTATTTCTTTCACTCTGCTTCCTCTTGGAAAGAAATCAAGTTATTAACCAGGAGTGTGCCTTATTTAAATAGGTTCATCATGACTGTGCAGAAGATTGTGTCGGAAAGAAAAGCAGGCACTGGGTGTCTGATGAGCACTGTGGGGTACAGTTGTGGTTATTCCAGACCATCCTTTTAAGGCAGTCACACCCTTAATGCAGGGTCAAAAAGCCCCTTGAGACTTGGCAAGATGGCATATTTGTAGTGAAGAATCCTGGATGAGGAGAACCCCCTACAGGAGTAGATAACTAGTGTTTTGTTGTTGTTCCATGCTGATAATTTGCCTCTGACCTATGGAAATCCTATGAATGACTGATCTCCAAAATGTCTTGTCATTAGCAGTCTTGCAAACTCAAGGCTGTGGCTTCCTTTATGGAGTTTATCTCATATTTAGTGTTCCTCTTCTCATGATGTGGCCAAGTACTAAAGTAATTCAGTTTTGTCATTTTTGTCTCCAGAAAGAGTTCAGGCCATAGTCCCAGCACCCACTTGTTCATCTTTCTGCTGGTCTGCAAATTTTTTCCCCAGCACCACTGTTTGTACTTGTCTACATTGTTCTTCCGCTGTATTTGATTGCTTTCCAGCTTGGGAGAGCCATCTTCCAGCACTGTCTCTTGTTTCATTTTGGACTGTCCCATCATAGGGTTTTTAAAGTAAGCAAGGTTCAGCAGTGGGTTACCATTGCCATCTTCTGCTGAGTACTCACAAAAGTTAGCTCAAGTTTCATTGCCGTTGTCTGTGAAAGATCCTCTGCCAGTGTCACCACTGCTGCCCAGTGAAGCTATCCTCTACTGATGTAGCTGTTCCTCTTGAAGAGGTTGGATGCATCTTAGTCTGGTACCTCAGCTGTGAATATTCCACCTTGGGTGACCCTGCTGGGAGTCTGAGCTTGTAATGGAGTCTAGCCTCCTGACCGCGTTAATATGTGGATCCAAGAAGGGAATAGCTGGGCTGGAGGCAGGTAATATGCTGCCAAGACTCTGCAAAAAAGGAAGATTCACCCTATTGGTTAAGCATGTGTTAGCAAGGTTGCCAGCCAGCTTTCATCTTAGATAGCAATAAAATAATACAGTTTAAGTTTGCTACTGTTTTTAACATGTATGGAATATTGCTGTTGTTGTTCCTGCCACATTAAGTCATTTCTGATATGTGGTGATCTTATGAATGAGTGACTTCCAAAATATCCTGTCCTCAATTGTCCTGTTCAGCTTTTTTGAACTCTATTGAGTTATCCATCTCTTATTTTCTTTCCCTCTTCTCCTGTTAACTTCAGCTTTTTCAGCATTACAGTGGTGCCCCGCATGATGACGATAATCCATTACGGGAAAATCACTGTTAAGCGAAATCGTTGTCATGCAAAAAGCCTTTCCCCATTGGAATGCATTGAAACTCATTTAATGTGTTCCAGTGGGGAAATTACCTCGTTGTTCAGTGAAGATCGCCCATAGGGGAAGCCATTTTCCAAATGCCAATCAGCTATTAAAATGGCTGCCCTGCGAAGCATAGGTCTGGAAAACACAGAGCAGCTATTTTGCGAAGCCAGAAAAATCGTCGTCTTGCAAACAAACGGTTCATGAAGCACGGACCTAATTGACGTCCAGCGGAATTTCCCCATAGGAACAACTGTTTTGCGAATCGCTATAGTGATCGCAAAAAGTCACTGTCCTGCGGATTCATCGTATAGCGGGGTCGTCATCTAGCAAGGTACCACTGTATCTTCTTCCATGAATTCTGGTCTTCTCATGGTGTGCCTATAGCACAATGGCCTTAGTTTAGTCATTTGGACTTCTAGAGGAGGCTTGATTCGATCTGTCACCCGCTTACTTGTCTTTCTGACTGTCCATGGTACAGTGGGGTCTCTACTTAAGAACTTAATCTGTATTGGAAGGTGGTTCTCAAGTTGAAAAGTTCTTATGTTGAATCTGCATTTCCCATAGGAATGCATTGAAAACCATTTAATCCGTGTCTGCTCTTTTCCGTCCATAGAAACTACAGTGGAACCTCTACTTAAGAACTTAATCCATTTTGGAATGGTGTTCTTAAGTTGAAATGTTCTTAAGTTGAAGCAAAATTTCCCATAGGAATGGACTGAAAACCAATCAATCCGTTCTGGCTGTTTTTTTTGTTATGTAGAGGTGTGTTCGTACATTGAAGCATTAGTTCCCATAGGAACTAATGCAGAGCTGGTTAATACGTACTCTACCACTAGGGAGAGAATTTTTTTTAACCTAAGATGACCTTAAAAAAAGAGCAGGAAAGGTTTTTTTTTTCCTGTTCTTATCTTGGATTTCTGTTCTCAAGTAGAAGCAAAATTTAGCAAATGGAGCTGTTCTTAAGTTGGATTGTTCTTAAGTAGAGACGTTCTTAAGTAGAGACCCCACTGTATCTGCAAAGCTCTTCCCAATATCACATTTCAAATGGATCATTTTTTCCCTATCAGCTTTTTTCACTGTCCAGCTATCATACCCATACATAAAAATTAGGAATGCAATACTATGGCTGATCTCAGCCGTGGTCTCCAGTGATACATCCTTAATCTTGATTACCTTTTCTAGTTGCTTCATAACCGCCCTTCTAAGTCTCAGTCTTCTTCTGATTTCTTAGCTGTAGCCGCTATTTTGATTGTTGATCAAGCCAAAATATAGGAAGTCTTCATCAATTTCAATTTCTTCATTGTCAGCATTGAAATTTTGTAGTTTGGCCTTGGACACGATTTTCGTCTGTGCATCCAAAACTATGGACAAAAGTGTATCCCCAATAAGTCATAGTTCAGCATCTCTCCTGCTGGCTAAGGCTGCTGGGAGTAGCAATCCAACAATATGCACAGGGAATGCATTTACTAATCCCTGATATGGTCAATACTGGCTATGCTAGAAGAATCTATGGTCTGACATGATGAAATAAGGCCACTTTCCATATATTTTCAGTTCAAAGTGGAACTGAACACTGAAACTGAACGTCTCCCCAAATATTTCATTACTATGTGCCACATTCAGTCAGTGGGACAGAAACTCTTTGGTTGTTAAAACTCACAATGGAAATATTCCAGATGCTGGAACATTCAGCCTACCAGAAACAGGACTCTTGGCGCAGACATCTCAAGCCTCCAAGTCACATCAGCTTGGCTTTTGACAGCCTCTTTTGTCCTCTGCTGCATGCCTATAGGCAAATGGAGAACAGAATGTTCCAAGGCCCATCTGTTTTATCTGACTCTTTGTTTATGATTCGGGTCATTCTAGTGCAAGGGCTTTTCTATCATCCAGCAATTAACATGGGATTATTCAGAAGAGATCCCATACACAAACATTTCCTGCCACTCAGCTAGCAGCAGCCTTACAAAGTCTAGATTTGTGGCTTAATTCCTTAAATTCTATTAAATCAGACTGCCAAGATTAATCGATTAAGCTGTTTGTTTTTCTGACTGTGGATATTTTGCAAAACCTTCCAGAGAAAAACATCTGCAACAAAAGGGAAGGAATATGCATGGTATCTCCATTGTTCAAAACAATTCCCTTGATATACCGCTGGCCCAGATGAGCCAACAGCAACGAAGACCAAGAGAAGAACACCTTAGCTATAATGAAGACATTCCATTCTTCTCCCTAGCTTATTATTGGGCATGAAGGCTGGTGGTTCACAGTGATATGGCTGCCATTTAGAAAGGAGTGTACAATTAGTAAAGGCTTGCTGGAGCTTGATTCAATAATTGTTTGTTGGTGTTGTTCTTAATATTCAAGTTAATATATTAACTTTGACATAAATATGAATCATTATTATGTCAATATTTTGGTAGGATTTCAGAGATGATACCTCATTTGCAGTTTGACTGTCAAGTTAGCTCAGCTAATAATGTCTGAGCCTCCCACCAGAGTCCTACAAAATTTCATAGATTTCCCGGGGGAAAAAAATCAGAAGCATGTGCTCATCACAGCTGGCATTTATCCCAAATAAGGGTTAACTTCAGAATGAAATCAAGCAATCATAGACAATCATATCAAAATTCACCTGAGTATTAAAGTATAAGTATTTTCATTGTTGCAATAATTTCAGGCAACACCAGCTTATCTATTCCTACAAGCTTTATTTATTTACATTGCTTCTATAATCCATATGCACCAAATACTTCAGAAACTAGCATGTCTAAATGTGTTTAAGACAATCTTACAGCTATAAAGAAAACTGTAGGCACAGATGTAAACAAAACAAATAATAATAATAAAACCTAAAAACCATTCCTTGCAACTTGTAAAAGAATGCAAATGTTAAAACTTAAGTTATTGACAGAACTTGAGTCATGTTTGAATATAAAACACAGGTGCAAATATTTTAAGAGTAAAAAAAAAGAACAATGAGAATATTTCAATTGCATTCTAAAAATACAAGAACTTAAAAGCCTATGAAGGCAAACAATGTATCTCTAGAACACATAAGTGAAAAGTAAAAGTGCTACAACATAGATTATTCTTTAGCAGTACTTAAAATATGGAAAACCCTGACATCTGAGCGTTCAGCCTGGAGGCAGGCGGTGCATCATGGCCTCTCCCAATTTGAAGAGACCCTTGTCCAGCAGGCCAAGGCAAAGAGACAGTCCCGAAAGCAGCAAAATCAGGGAGCTGAACAGGGGAGAAGACTGTATTTGTCTTCAGTGTGGAAGGGATTGTCACTCTCGAACTGACCTTCTCAGCCACTAGACGCTGTTCCAATTCCTCCATACGGACCATGTTACCATAGTCTCTCGAGACTGAAGGATGCCTAATCACTTAAAAACATGGTAAAATATGAAAGACGTTGAAAGTAAGAATATTTTGGTTTTTTTAAAAAATAACTTTCTAAGCCTCTAAGTATTTTAAAAACACACAGAGAAAAATAGTTCTAAATGTTCACACCTCTATTAGGAAAAATCCATGTTGTTTGCTGTACTTAAATGTTTGGTGGCCAAACATTTGATGGTGTGCTGAATGCCCTGTTGTTTATGTGTGTACCACACCACATATTTGTAACTCATACCAATTGTTTTATTTTCCCCCTAACTATAAACATTCTTTCTGCTCACCCAGGTTTTACAGTCATAGGAAACTCCTGGAAGGTCTAGCATAATAGAAAATCTCATAGACTTTGCATTTACTCAAATAAACTACAAGCAAGCAAACAAAAACGTTCATGGTTCTTTTTGTGGACAGTTTGAGGAACCACATTTCCATGAAGCAAAGCAAAACACCAAACTTTTTCATCGTTGGTATTTTGTTTTTCATCATTCCCCTCCCTTCATGGGCTCCAACACCTACCTTACTCACTCCGAGCCACCTGTTCCGCTGCAGGACCCCCCCCCCCTTGTCTCTAAGCAGTTTCCTTCATGGTTTGATTTGGTGTTCACAATCAGAAGATGATTTAGTACAGTCTGTTATAGAGTACCATCAGCTGTGCATGTCCCAATTATCCAGAGGCATTCTTTTTCATGAGGACAGTGATCTTTAATTCATAAAGGACAGCCACCAGTCATTCTTCTTTCTTCCTAGCTTCTAGAAGATATAGATTGGGCCAGATCTGAAGCTCAAATGAATTATCAAAAGAAAAACTTCAGCAAAATTTTTCAAGGCTGTAAGTTAATAAAATGAAGCATTCAAGTTCACATCTCATATGGATGTTGTTTTTCTGTTATTTACTTCAAGTTGGAACAAAAACGTTGAAATTCACAATATCGAAGAAAATGCTGAATTTCTTGCAATCCATTCTAAAAGGAACACTTTGGAATGATTTCCTTTTTCTTTCTGCCCCCCTCCCCTCCTGTAAGAAAGTAAAAGGAATGTGTTTATTTAGCTGAGATAAAATGATAATTCCTAAGAAATCATTGTGGATTACAGAGTGAAGTGATTAGAGAGAGAGAGAGAGAGAGAGATGGCTGTATTTATGAATGTGTGCATAGGCCTGCTGGTTAAAGGGAAATTAATCCCTCTTAGTCTGCAAAAGGACCCTCAGCCCACTCAAGCAAGCCACGCTTAGGCACCGCAAGCCTCCTAGAAAGTCCTAAATCTTCACATTAGCTCCCTGCGTTCCCTTCATCTCAAAGTCTAAGCCGTTTTTCTAAAGGATACTTCCATAAACAAGCCCCTGCGGAATTGGCAAAGGTTTGGAAATCCGGATTGGTGGGAAAAAATTTAAATCCAAGGTCCAAGAAGAAGATTAGGCTGCACTTTTAAAAGCTCTTTCTTAAAGTGACAGAGCTGTCCTAGATCACTTATGCCATCTCAAAGGGTTAATTGGAAGGTGAGAGGAGGAGGAGAATAAAAAAGGGACAGAAAAAAATCGTGAAAGGAGGAAAAAGAAAAGAAACAGCAAATAAATTGAAAAGGGCTATTTAATGTCTCAAGCTCCCTCAGTCACTTTCTGACACGAACTCTTCTGTATTGCTTCAGGAAAATAATGTCTCCATACGTCAGCTGGCAGTTTATTTCCACCTTGTATTTCTGGTTGATTTTAAGAATCCAAGAAAACCACTATAATTCAGGAAACTAGGAGAGATCAGAAAATGACACAAAAAGGTGCAGTTTGCAGGCACCACATGTGCTAGAAGTAGAGGATTAGTAAGGAAGGGGAAAAGAAATAAACCTGGTAGATTTTGGGGATTGCTTTAGATATTTAGTATGGCATGGTATCTTTTCTTCATGGTTGTATTATTGTGAAAGCCACCCTAGAATGAATTTTTGATGGAGGATGCTAAATATATAATTTAAATAAAATAACTAAATGAAATGTTCATTAAGGAAATCATGTTGGCAACAAAAAGAAAATTGTGAAATGGCTGTTGAGGTTCAAAGGGTCTAGAGTACAAGGATGCTATGAATACTGTCTTACCTATTCGTCTGTTGTATATATTGTATGGTTTATTATTTTCATGCACCACATTGAAATGCTGAAGTCTAAGTGGTTCCCTCCCTTCATAGCAAAAACAAATAAACTACTAAGGGAATGTCCAGTAGTTCTTTGAAGCCGCTCTTTAGAATCCAGCTCCTCAGGTACCCATCTATACACAATGTTGCCTGCCTTTTTCTGACATGAAAGAAATGGCCCTGGAAGCTGTTTCTGTGGGGAAAAAATACAACAACAGCTAGTCAGCGACACATTACTGGGACATTTAAATCTGGAGTAATGAAACCTAGCAAATAAGCTATCCCTTTGAGTAAACAAGTCTGCCCAAGTGCCTGGTCCATGAAATGAATACTGGGAAATAATGGCTTACAGTCTAGTAAAGCTATCAGCTTCTTGGTGGCCTAGATAATAAGTTGTGCTTGCATCCAAGAATGGTCTTACTGGCAGACCACCTGAATTGTCATCTCGGGTAGCGGCATGGTAGAAGCAGCAAACTATGCCAGCCCAAACTATGCCAGGAGGTACAGGATGATGGCGAGGGCTCCTGCCACTGCTGCTACAGCCCCCTAGACAATTACTGGTGCCATCGCTTGGTTTCTTCTTGTGGGCACCATCTCTCCTTCAGTGGCTATTTGCCACTACACTGTACTATATGCAGATTCTGCTACTCTTTCTACTGTTAGATATGCAGCCACTGCCACAGAAGAGAAGAGAAGAGAAGAGAAGAGAAGAGAAGAGAAGAGAAGGAAGGAAGGAAGGAAGGAAGGAAGGAAGGAAGGAAGGAAGGAAGGAGGGAGGGAGGAAGGAAGGAAGGAAGGAAGGAAGGAAGGAAGGAAGGAAGGAAGGAAGGAAGGAAGGAAGGAAGGAAGGAAGGAAGGAAGGAAGGAAGGAAGGTGGGACATTGTGTGGCACCAGTACCTGCACAAAGAGGGGCATGATGGCATCAAGAAGTTGTTCCTGCTGCCATATGCCATGTGAAGTTCTGCTCCTCCTCCTCCTCCCTCTTGTCATTGTTGTGGTAGCAGCAGCTCCTTCTTGATGCGTTCCTACAGCTGTGGTTTCTCCTTGCCATATTTGTGCAGGCTATACTTTCTCCCGCTGCTGTCACCATCCTTCTCTTCCCTCCTCCCTTATTTTTCTGCAGCTGGCAACAGAGATATTTAGCAAGAGAGCTGCTATCTGTAGGACTGAGCTGCCCCCTTTAAACAGAACAGGTTGGTGGCGGCGGCAACAGTGGGGTTATGAATGGGTCAGGTGAAAGCTTGGGTCATTGCTGTTCATACTGCTGACCTCCAAGAGGGGACAAATTTTGTTGTCTTTTCTCGTGCTTTCTTTGGTCTGCTTACTGCAGCCCCTTCACATTGTCTGTTGGCCAGTCCTGCCCTACACAAATGCTGTGGAGAGAATCCTTGCTAAGAAACTACCAAACCCACAGTTTGGAGAGCTTGTACTGGGTGAACTTACCATTCCTCTTTCCCAGGCTGGCCTTTCAGATCTCCTCCCCTTCCATTTACAGCAATAATAACATTATATGCCATCAAGTGGATTCCAAGTTATGGCAACCTTTTTCGGGGTGTTCTAGCTATAGAGTATTTAGAAATGGTTAGCCATTCCTTTCTTCTTGGGTGCTCAGGGGCTGGCCAAAGCTGTATGGACCACCTTTTCTCCCAGGAAACTTGGTGGGGAACTTAATGCCCAGCCTGTGGCTTTGCAGCCAGGGTTATCCAATCAGCTTTCACTGACAAAGCAGGAAGTGGAAATACAGCAACTTTAGGGCAGACATCTCTTTTCCGATTTCCTGGCAGTTTCTTGTAACAATGAGGGAGGTTTGTATCCAGTCTGTTCAAGGCTTCCTCTGACCATTCCCACAAGAAGGACCTGTTGTTAGTCCCACCGCTTGTGGGAAGTACACCGACTGATGGTGAGGCTTTCCATCGCAGTGCCAAGGTGGCTTTAATGATGGACCTTATTCTGTGCTTCTAGAAAGAAGGGTCTGATGTGGCAATTCCAGTGTGGGTAGTGATAATATGTAGTTGTGCATCTGGATGTAAGCACATTGGGGTTACAATTAAATGAAAAAGTTCCAATCTGGATAACACTTCCTTCTCAACATACCAGTATTGGGAATGTTCTGTTGCTGGGTCATAGTAGCCAAAATTCTGTTGCTTAGTGCAGTATATTGCACTAGAGTAGGCTCATTGATTCAGTGGGGATTTAGTAAGTCAAGTCCTCCATAAAATCCATTGCTTCAAATGGGTCTTCTCTAACTGCAACTTCCTATGTTCAGATAAGTTCTGGTCACTGTAAGCCCATCGGAATTAATGGAATTTATGCAGGAGTTGACTCATCAACTGCCCACTGATTCAATGAGCCTATTTATTTATTTATTTTATTTATACCCCACCCATCTGGTCTTCGACCACTCTAAAAAGGTAAAGGTTCCCCGTTTCCAAGCCATAGAGCCAGCGTTTTGTCTGAAGACAATCTTCCATGGTAACATGGCCAGTGCGACTTAGACACGGAACGCTGTTACCTTCCCACCGAGGTGGTCCCTATTAATCTACTCGCATTTGCATGCTTTCGAACCGTTAGGTTGGCAGGAGCTGGGACAAGCGACGGGCGCTCACTTCTTTGCGTGGATTCGATTTTACGACTGCTTGGTCTTCTGACCCAGCAGCATAGGCTTCTGCGGTTTAGCCCGCAGAGCCACCACGTCCCCTTTCGACCACTCTAGTGTAGTGTGATTTACTATACTAAGCAACAGGATTTGGACCACTGTGTAAATTAATCTGAACATCTGAGTACATAACATCAATTTATATACTGCCGTATATGGAACAGGGTATGTTACCTATGTCACTAATACCAGTATACAAGTTTCCCAAGAGGGAAACATTTTATTTTTATAAACAGATACGCAAGTCTGATCTTTACTCTGACCTTGTGTGCAAAATTTCCATTATGTATTCCTGTAAATTCAAATGTTCTTGAATAGGAGCATTAGCAATCCTAATTTCTGAGGGCTGAAAATCCAAACTTCCACTGTTAAAGTCTTTAAAGATTGCTGACTAGCCCAAATATTACTTCTCAGACTAATACTAATGAGATAATATACAATTGACCAGAAACAAATAAATTATTCAAAATCCACTGCAAGTGTGAAAAGTATTTAAATGTTATTGATAAAATCATCTAGGCAGTCTCATTAACAATGCACTCACATAGCACCTGTATTGATCAGAAAATTTAAGCAACAAAAACAAAAAAAGTGGGGAAACAGTGGTGGTGAGAGAAATAGCCCATGAACTGAAATCTGGTATGTGCAACAGAGTAGCTTTGATGGTATTTTTATTTGACATTCTGTTATAACTTCTCAAACCTTATTATGAAGATTTTAATTCATGTTCAAAATAGCATGTCTATTTATTTTGTGTTGATAGATCCCAACCCAAACAGATTATTCTTGTATTTATTGTTCTTTTTTTCTTTTCACACACAAGCTAATTAAGAAAAGGGGGGAAACACCATCCTGCATGTATGCTCCTGGGCAATATGAAGCTCTTTGGCCCATCAGGTTAGGCACCAAAAGACTTTCCTCCTCACTTCTTGAGTCAAATTTACATTATCCTAAAATCATGTTGAAAGACTACTGGAATGCCATCACCTCCACTGGCCTTGTTGTTAGACAAGCTTTCTAAGGCCCACTTGACTTCACTCTCCAGGATGTCTGGCTCAAGGTCAGCAACCACACCATCTGGGTTGTCCGGGATAGCCAAATCTTTCTGGTATAATTCCTCTGTGTATTCTTGCCACCTTTTCTCGATGTCTTCTGCATCTGTGAGATCCCTCCCATTTTTGTCCTTTATCATGTCCATCCTTGCACAAAATGTTCCTTTAATATCTCCAATTTTCTTGAACAGATTTCTGGTTTTTCCCTTTATATTCTTTTCCTCTATTTCTTTGGACTGTCCATTTAAGAAGGCCCTCTTATCTCTTGTTGCTATTCTTTGGAAGTCTGCATTCAATTTTCTGTAACTTTTCCTATCTCCCTTGCATTTTGTTTTCCTTCTCTTCTCTGCTATTTGTAAGGCCTCGTTGGACAGCCACTTTGCTTTCTTGCATTTCTTTTTCTTCGGAATGGTTTTTGTTGCTGCCTCCTGTACAATGTTATGAGCCTCCATCCATAGTTCTTCAGGCACTCTGTCCACGAAATTGAGTTCCTTTTATCTGTTCTTCAGTTCCACTCTGTATTCAGAAGGGTTTTGGTTTAGATTATACCTGACTAGCCCAGTGGTTTTTCCTACTCTCTTCAGTTTAAGCTTGAATTTTGCAATGAGAAGCTGATGATGAGAGCCACAATCAGTTCCAGGTCTTTCTTTTTGCTGACCGTATAGAGCTTCTCCATCTTTGGCTGCACAGAATATAATCAATCTGATTTCGGTATTGCCCGTCTGGTGATTTCCATGTGTAGAGTCACCTCTTGTGTTGTTGGAAAAGAGTGTTTGTGATGACCAGCTTGTTCTCTTGACAAAACTCTATTAGCCTTTGTCCTGCTTCGGTCTGAACTCCAAGGCCAAACTTACCTGTTGTTCCTTTTATCTCTTGACTCCCTACTTTAGCATTCCAATCCCCTAGAATTTATTTATTTATTTATTTAATTTATATCCCGCCTATCTAGTCGTGGTGGACTACTCTAGGCGGCCAACAACAGAGATAAAATACAATAACATAAAACAGCCTAATTACAACAACAATTAAAAATAGGGGAACAATAAAGGAGAGAAGAAAGTCAAAAGTAATCTGGAGAGAAGGCCTGCCGAAACATCCAAGTCTTTAATAGGTTCTTAAAGGTGCCCAGCGAGGGAGCTCCGCGAATGCCAGGAGGTAAGTTATTCCAAAGGCGAGGAGCCACCACCGAGAAGGCCCTATTTCTTGTTTTCTCTTTTCGGGCCTCCCTCGGCGTTAAGCTCCTCAGCCTCACCTCCTGGCTCGCCCGTGTGACCCGGGTAGAACTTGGTGGGAGTAGGCGTTCCGCCAGGTATCGAGGCCCTAAACCGTTTAGGGCTTTATACGTAATCGTTAACACTTTGAAGTCGATGCGGAACCTGATGGGCAGCCAATGCAATGCGGCCAGAGTGGGCGAAATATGTTGGAATTTTTTCACTCCACTGAGTAATCTGGCCGCCGCATTCTGCACCACCTGTAATTTCCGCAGCAACCTCAAAGGAAGCCCCACGTAGAGCGCATTACAGTAGTCTAATCTTGAGATTACGAGCGCGTGTACTAAGATGGTGAGCGCCCCCACATCCAGGTAGGGCCGCAGCTGGGCTATCCGCCTGAGGTGAATGAGAAAAACATCTTTATTTGGTGTAAGTTCTAGAAGGTGTTGTAAATCTTTATAAAATTGGTCAGTTTCAGTCTCCTCAGCATTGGTGACTGGTGCATAAACTCGGATTATTCTGATGTTGAAAGGTCTGCCGTGGATTCATATTGAAATCATTCTATCATTTTTGAGATTATATCCGATTACAACTTTTCCCACTCTTTTGTTGACTATGAGGGCTACTCCATTCTTTCTACAGGCCTCTTGACCACAATAGTAGATATGATAGTCATCTGAATTGAATTTGCCCATTCCTGTCCATTTTAGTTCACTGATGTCCAGGATGTCAATGTTTATTCTTGCCATCTCCTGTTTGACCATATCCAGCTTATCAGGGTTCATAGCTCTTACATTCCAGGTTCCCATGCAGTATTTTTTTTTTTTTTGCAGCATTGGACTTTCCTTTCACTTCTAGGCATGTGCACAGCTGAGCGTCCTTTCTTCTTTGGGCCAACCACTTCATTAGCTCTGGAGCTACTTGCACTTGTCCTCCGGTCTTCCTCAGTAGTATGTTGGACGCCTTCCAACCTGAGGGTCCCATCTCCCATCATCATATCTTTTAGCCTTTTGTTTCTGTCCATGGAGTTTCCTTGGCAAAGATACTGGAATGGCTTGCCAGTTCCTGCTCCACTATGATCTGTCCGTCTTGAGTATCCCTGCACAGCATAGCCCATAGCTTCTCTGAATTACTCAAGCCCCTTCGCCACAACAAGGCAGCAAAAAGAGGTCCCTATATGTGTTGCACATGTTTGGATACCCACATTGTCTGTCTCAATTTTCTTTACAAACATCCACACACTTAGTATTACTCAGTTGTTTCACTAGGACCTCTCTCTCTCTCTCTGAGGGAAAACAAGCTTCAAGAGAAACAAAGTTCCGTCAGCATTGCCTCAAAGAAAGCAATATGCTCCTTGTGTCATCCAATGCTCCTGCTGGTGCCCGAACTCCCAGTATCCCACTGTGGTGCAAGGTGGATAGGAAGGGAGGTATCCCAGGACAAAGTCACAAAAATGTGCAGATCACTTACGTTATCACTCACCCTTCAGAGGTACCAAGGCGACATATCCCAATTGCCTAATATCCCAATATCATGAAAGGATCTTTTGGCTAGATTCAAGTCATTCCTGAAGACATTTTTACCTGGGATAGCATCTCATTCAGCTGCCACAGGGTTGACAGTTGATATTTCTAACTGGTCCCTCGCCTCCTCCGTCCTGCTTTAGGCCCCACCAGGCCTGCCAATGCACTACCCCTCTTGGCTCTTTCCTGCTGTCACTGAGCTCTCTGAACCAGGGCAATTACCAAAACAAATCAATCTTCTCTTGACAGTTCATTTACACTGAATTAATTTGGAATTAGAGGCTATTATTGCAATTGGCAGCTCCCAATATTCCCAATATAGGATAGCATCTATGGGGAAAACAGCTCTATGGCCCACTCTCTGAATTATAAAGAATGTCTCTGCTGATTGAGATATTTAATGGAAAAGTCACTTTAAAATAATGTACACATTCAATTTAATTCCATCTGTGAAATTAACAGCAAATATCTGTCTGATGTCTTCAGGCAACTAGATTATCAGTAATAAAGCTGATTATTCCTGGTTGGCTTTTCCCTTTTGTTCTTTTCAGCTGCATATGGGAATTTGGTCTCAAATATGTTTAGTTGTTTTTTTGAAGAAATCCACCGAACTGAATATAACTCCCATATACTTTGTAGCAGTTGTGACTGTAGCTTGAAGTTCTGAAAGATTTCCCAAATAATGGGATAGCCAGAGGCAACTTGTGGCTTCTCAACAGATCAGAAGGGCAACCCTGCCTCAAAATCTTGTAGTGAGACACACACCCCATTCTTGGTTCATGCCTGTGAGTATAGCTGTAGTCATAATAAACCAGCATTTTAGGTTAATAATCAACATTTTTTTAAAAAAGCAAACTACTTTTGAGTAATAAAACCACACTTCTTTCGATGTGAGTTTTGTATATCTAATCTTTGTTTAATATACTAGCTTTTCCAGTTGCAGGGTGACCATATGCTCTATTTTAGAGAAGATTAATATTTGAATGGCTGTCAGAGGTCAGACCTCTGTTTGAAGACGTTCTCGCGCAGATTGAGATGCAGTAAGGTTAAGTATGGATGACTGTCCAAATAGCTTGGTGGTTTAGGTATCTGGCTGTGGAACCAGAGATTGGGAGTTTAATTTCACACTGTGCCTCCCTGGGAGAAGAGCCAGCCTCTGTAGCCATGGGCAAACTGCACAGTCCCCAGAAGAAGGGAATAGTAAATGCCTTCTGAGTAGTCTCTACCTAGAAATCCCTGAAAAGGGTCTCCATTTGTCAGAATTGACTTGATAGCACATGATTGCTATAATTTATTTATTTATTTATTTATTTATTTATTTATTTATTTATTTATTTATTTATTTTATATGCCGCCCACTCTACCCAGAGGTCTCTGGGCGGCTTACAATAATTAAAATTCAATACAATAAGATGATTAAAATACAATTATAATACAATTAAAATACAATTAAAATTGCCATCATCAGGACCCACAGTTGTTATTTCAATTAAAAGCCTTCTGGAACAGGAAGGTTTTGACCTGGCGCCGAAATGTCATCAACGTCGGCGCCAGACGGATTTCAGTTGGGAGGGCGTTCCATAGTCTGGGGGCAGCTGCCGAAAAGGCCCTTTGTCTACAAGCCATCCCTCTTACCTCTTTGAGGGATGGCTCTTTCAAAAGGGCCCCCTGGCTAGATCTTAACTGCCGGGTAGGCTCATATGGAAGGAGGCGGTCCTTCAAGTATCCAGGGCCCAAGCCGTTTAGGGCTTTATATGTCAAAACAAGCACTTTGAATTGGGCTCGGGCAGCAACTGGTAACCAATGTAAATTGAACAGAATTGGCTTGATGTGATCTCTAGCGGCTCCACCACTCACCAGCCGCGCAGCTCGATTCTGGACCAGTTGCAGTCGCCGGACCGTCTTCAAAGGCAGCCCCACATAGAGCGCATTGCAATAATCTATACGAGATGTTACCAGTGCGTGTGTAACTGTCATGAGACTCCGCTCGTCCAGGTAGGGCCGCAGCTGGTATAATTTCCGCAGCTGAAGGAAGGCGCCTCTGGCCACCGAGTCCACCTGGGCTTCCAAAGTTAGACTGGGGTCCAGGAGCACCCCCAGGCTGCGGACCCTGTCCCTTAGGGGGAGTGTAACCCCATTCAGGGCAGGGAAATGGCCCTCCAACCTGTCCGGCGAAGCACCCACTAACAGCACTTCCGTCTTGTCTGGATTGAGTTTCAATTTATTAACCCTCATCCAGTCCATTATCAGGTCCAGACACGAGTTCAGCACAGAAACCGCCTCACCTGGATTGGTGGAAAACGAGAGGTAGAGCTGAGTGTCGTCAGCATATTGCTGACTCCTCAGCCCAAACCTCCTGATGACCTCTCCCAGCGGTTTCATGTAGATGTTAAACAGCATTTAGGTTTTAGGTTAAGTACTGAATTCATCTCCTCAATATCAGAACAGTCATTAGAGTACGCTTCCATTTTAGTTTCTTGTGATGTCTTTGATTTCTGTCCCCACCCCACTTTGGAAAGAAACTGCTGCTGCTTCTAAGATTTTTTTTAAGCTAGTTATTTATTTAAAAGTGAGAGTAAGGGCCTTGAAAGGGTGAATAAACATAGACTGAACAATCACACAATTCACTACCTTCCCCATTCTACTGCAAAGTATTGTGTTTCTATTTAAATTATGGTAATTCTTTCTATGTTTCTATATATAAGTATAAAGTAATATTGCTTTTACATGAGCAATCAAAGGAAGGTAGAAACCATTTTTTGAATAAATGCTGCTTTTGTTAATCACTCTTTTAAGTGTATATATATATTAATGATTAACTGCATCTCTCAAATAGATCCAGAAAAACCTTGATTGAAGTGTTGTTGAGTTCTCATTATCTGTTTATATATATACATATTTTAATTATACACTGTCATATCAATTCCAGCCTATGGCAACTCTTTTCATGGTTTTCTACATATGGAATACTCAGAAGTGGTTTACAATTGCCTTCTACTCGGGGCACCCTGGAACGGTGCAGCTTGTCCAAGGCTACATAGGCTGGCTCTTCTCCCAGGAGGCACAGTAGGGTGAGTGGGTGAGTGAGGGTGCTTTGGAGTGGAACAAAGCTGTCTATTATTGTTCAGACATAAGATTATACTGTACTTTGTTATATCAGGTAAAACAGAGAAGGGGAAGAGGACTATGCCTGGTATACCTAGCTAAATTTAGTCCTGGATTGTTTTTTTCTTTTTCTTCGAATGTTGTGGACGTACACAGTTGAAGAAATTCAGAACATACTTAGCTGAATATCATTGCATTACCTCTACCTATAGACACTTTGTAAGAGCAGTTTATCTCATAGGTCATATCGCAGATGGCAAATCTCTGACTGTAGCTAGACACCTTATTTATTTAACAACATTGTATAACTGCTGAACTGGCCTGTTCTTCTTCTGAATTTCTTCTTGAACTCTAACCTGTACATGCTATGTATAGCCAGGCTGCTGGGTATAATGAGAATTGTGGTCACAAGCATCTCATGGCAGGTTGATAGATAGTCACAACCATCTAGGCTAGGGTATGCCACTGTCTGCAACTGGTTTTTATTTATTTATTTATTTGTTTGTTTGTTTGTTTGTTTTTATTTGCATTTGGTACCATACAACAGTCTACAATCGGCCTAATTGGTAATATTATCTAAGGAAACATTCTTTTATGCCCAGTGTTGGGAATATCAGAAGCTGTCTTGTTAAAGAGTCAGATCCACGCTCCATCAAAGTTCATATTGCCAGCTCTGGCTGGCAGTGAATCTCCTGTATTTCATCCAGGATTCTTTCCTAGGCTCAGGAATAATTCAGATTTTGTGGTGGTTTTCCATTCAAATACTAACAACTTTGCTTAGCTTTGGAAATGAGAAAAGAGTTTAAGGGATCGGTGCGTTCAGGGTGGAACAGCAGTATGCCAAGTTTTCTAGCAGATTAGAAAAGTTTGTAGGTTTTTTGTTTTTTGTTTTTTTTTGTTGGGTTTTTTTTTTTTTTTGGACTGTGTCTCCCAGAAACCCTCAGACAGCATCACTACCAGTACATTGTACACAGCCTAGAAAGGGAAAAAGTGGAGAAGGCGACTGTTCAGTTTGCTGCTGGTCCCAAGGAGGTGCATTGAGAAGAAATCTCCATTACTTTTACTTTGCATGAGCCCCCGAAACGTCATGCCAGCTCAATTGTTCCATGTGCCTCCAGAATTCTATCTGTTACGGGGCCTCAGCAGCTGCGACCACAGCCCATCCAAGTCCTTTTTCTGTAGGAAATTAATTATTCTTAAATTTTTACCTTTATGCCTAGCCTAGCCTTGCATAAAATCCTGCTGTTGCAAGCTTCCCTCATCTCCCCATAGAAATTCTCAGCAGCAAATTGCTGTGGCTTACTCAGATTTGTTCTACTGCTTCTATCGTATGGAATAAATTTGCCTCAGCTTCCTTCAAATGGCATAGTTTAGTGCTGTAACATACTTATTTTTAGTGGGAATTATATATATATATATGAGTGTGTGAGAGAGAGACTGTGTATGTACACACACACACACACACACACACACACAGAGAGAGAGAGAGAGAGAGAGAGAGAGAGAGAGAGAGAGAGTATGGTGGAATACCTATGGTTCAGCAAAACCCACAGCTTTTCTGATCCCTTTGAAAACAAACAGCTCACCCCACATGTGCCCAGTCTGGTGCTAGCCTTATAGTCTTTCCCAACCAGGTGGAGAGAAACAGAACACATTCAGCCTGAAGCCACAAATGGAATGGTTTTCAATAAGAAGGTGCCCCCTCCTCCCAAATAGCAACTTGGGCTTACCAAAAACATAAAAAGAGCCCTAGTGAATCAGACCAAGGGCCTATGTATTCTTTCTGTTCACACAGTGGCCAGCCATTTGCCTCTGGGAAACCCACCAGCAGAACATAAGTGCAGCTGCCCTCTTATGTTATTCAACATGTCTATTTCCCATTGAACATCCTATTCCCCATCCATGTTTGCAGTTGTCATGACATATTTGCAGCAAGGGGTCCCACAGTTCAACTAGCTATGCTCAGCATGAAGAATAGCATAGTGTTACAGTGGTGCCTCGCAAGACAATGTTAATTTGTTCCACAAAAATCACTGTCTTGTGAAAACATCATCTTGCGAAATGCTGTTCCCTATTGGAATGCATTTAAATCGTCATCTTGTGAAAATCGCCCATAGGAAAACTGTTTTGCGAAGCACGGACTCAGTTGTCAAAATCACTGTCTTGCGAAAAACCGTCCCTAAAAAAAACATTTTGCGAAGTGCAGACCCAGCTGTCAAAATCGTCGTCTTGCGAAAAACTGTACCAAAAGAAAAAAACATCTTGTGAAGCACGGACCGAAACATCGTCTAGTGAAAATCACCCATAGGGGAAACTGTTTTGCAAAGCGCTATAGCAATCACAAAAACCCATCGTCTTGCAAATTAACCGTTTTGCGAGGCAATCGTCTAGTGAGGCACCACTGTATCTGTCTTCAGTTTTTCTCATTCCACTCCAGTAGATGACTGCTTGGACTCCACTGTTGCAAGAGAGGGAGAAAAGCATTTTCTCTGTACTATTCAGAATTTTAGGGACTAGGCAAAAGTGAGAATGGAACTGGGATGTGTTTTTTTTGTTTTTTTTAAAAGATGCCAAAGACAGTGGGATGTGCTGCAAAAACATCCAAAAATACTTTAGACCTCAAATCTGATGAATATTACTCTTTCATCAACCTTTTGTTGGCCAAAAACTTGCCATCATGGAACACAATGGCCCAGAAAGCCACTTCTAAATAGAATAATCCAACCAAATTCACAACACGTGTGTGCCTAAATGAAAGGGATGCATCAAGCCACAGGTCATCCTGGGAATAACATTCCAGTACCTGTTCCAAGCAGGAAATAGATTTTGCCAAAAACAGCCCAGGGTGGTGACTTGTGAGTAGGACAGCCCATCTAAATTCACCAGACACACCCAGCTAGAAGGGACAGATGGAAATAGCCACAAAACATCCCTCAGAATAATATTCTAGTACCTGTTCCAGGTAGAAAATCAGCCTTGCAAAGGTTCTAGGATTTTACCTACCCCATAATTTTTATATACCTTTATCATGTCTCACCTCACTCAACTTTTTTTCTAATTTAAGTAGCAACAAACATGTACCTTTTCCTCACAAGAGAATTGTTCTAATCTTTGATTATTTCACTCACCTTTTTTGGTAGCTTTCCTAGCTGTACAATATCTTTTTTCAGGTTTGTGACCAGAATTGTACATATAATTCCAGGTCTGGTTACGCCAGATATTTTTTTCTGGCACAATATTATGTTGGTACTTTCACTATTTTTAAATATATTTTTCTAATTAGGCAGAAGCTGTTAATCCCAGCTTCACAGACTCATTTTGCTCATATTGGTCTATCAGAAGAGAGTCCCAGCTATGCATGTTCCATTCCACCAAAAACGGAGACATCCTTTCAAACTGTTATCTTTATAATTAAGGTGTTTTCTCATCATTTGTCATTTCTGTGTTAACATGTGATTTTTGCCAACAGCACAACAGAACTTTCTGAAAAACACTTCTGTGCATGAATTTGTTCTGCTTACTGAAAGCCAGAGTATTTCAGTATATAAAAAATATGTCACCAGTCAAGAAGTCAAGTCTACTCAGCCTTGATCTTACTGAAAGGTTTTGGATCAGACAGTGCCTTCCACATTTTTTATTTCTAAACCTGTCAACTGAAAAATAAAAAGAAAGACTTGTGATCTCTTACGGAAAAAGGCTTCAGTCTGAATAAAAAGTTAATATCTGAAGAAAGGAATGTTGCACATCTTTGAATTTGGTAAAAATTCTCCCCCTCTTTTTTGTTTTTTTTGCCACACAGTAGAGGTCCAGAGATCCAAAGAGCAAAATACGTGCAAGTTCCTCAGAGTCTACCTATTTCTCATTAAGTGGCACTTAAAGTCTCAATAATTCACTCCGAGACATTTATGACAGAAGGTGGGAGGAAATTGTTTACTTATAGTTAATTAAAGATACTGCTTTTTTTACTGCATACCTAGTAGCAATGAACCAAACAGATCAACAGCAACAAACAACTGTCACCAACTGACAAAAGAAAGGTGGGATTCTCTTTGAATTTCAAAAGCTAGATGGAACAGTTGGTTACTGCTGGATAGATAGACAATCAACTGAGTCCAGAAAAGTCTTCCAAGTCAAACTACAGACATCATGTGAGCCTAGAAACAAAATGCCAGCAAGGTGAGGGATTTTGCAGACTGCTGCAATGCTAATGATTTTCTGTTCCAGTTTAAGAGGAAGGGGGCGTTGGCTTCCATTCATTTGGCATACCTTATAAGACCTCAGAGCCATTTTGAAGGGTGGCATCATTATTGATACCCAGACCCTCCTTGAGCCAGGCAAAATTTGTGGATTCCAGCTCAGCATCATCCACTGAGGCGTTTATTTATTTATTTATTTATTTATTTATTTATTTATTTATTTATTTATTTATTTATTTATTTATTTATTCATTCATTCATTCATTCATTCATTCATTCATAGCGTGGTGCACTATTTTGGGTGGTTTACAACAATAAAAATGTAGTAATAATGAATAAACAATAACAAATTAAAATATTTAATAAGATAAAAACAAATGGTGCCAAAGGCAAATTCTCTATATGATAGCAGGACAAGAGACATAAAATCAAGCTGGGTGGAAGGCCTCCCTGGAAAGAAGCGTTTTAAGTTGTCTTCTAAATGATAACAGGAAGGGGACCCTATGGAGGCAACTAACAGTGGCAGCAAATTGCTTTCTTGAGTACATTGGTAATACTTGTTATGATATTAGGTTGGATGAACAGATTAAGGCTGTAGAATGTTTGTGGTATGCCATCTTGGCAGATTTTAAACACTAGGTCATTGATGGTGCTCAGATTGTCCATTTAAATTTGTCGATAACCATTTTATCTCATCTGGAACATTGCGTTCTGTTTTGGGCAACATGACTCGGAAGGGAACTAGTGAGTCACAACACATTTAAATAGACAATCACAGCATCATCATGGACCTAGTCTATAAAACCTGCTAAAATGGAATATTTAAAACATTTTATCTTAAAGACTCGCTCCAAAACTTTTCAACATCACATTTTTTTATTTCTCAGACACCTTCACAACTCCTCTCCTTTCCTGCTATCTCTCTTCCAGTTTTAACAAAAAAATAAATCCTCTATCCTGTCCCCCACCTCATGGCAAAAGTTCCTCCTGTTTCCCTTAGAGGTCAGAAGGTGACTTTTTGAGCAATTTTTAAAAATAAATTTGAGCTATAGAATTGGGAGTATGGACCAGGGATTGTGGGGTCCACATGTAGCCTACGTGCTACGCTTTGTTCACTCCTGTTCCAAGGCGACTTAAACTCAAATTAGTTCAATTCTTCAAACAAACTCCAATTTATGAATGAGGGGGTATTGCCCTTCTGTGCCCATGATTCAAAATGCTGAGAAATGGTATGACGTTGCTGCTCCAGTCTGGAGTTGTAGAGGGCATTAGAACATACAGGGGAAATAGCCGAGAGAAGCAATTGGTATGAAGCAGGCAGCAAGTTCTTCCTCAACTGAAACAATTCTTAATATTTATATTGTACATTTCAAGTATTCAAAAAGCAGTAGGCCAATCATTTTAGCATCATACTTCAGATGAAGATGCTGAGACTGTGGTTCAAATTATACATGACTGACTTTGCCCTGGGGAGCTTGATCTAAAAATCCCCCCAACAAATGTCAGTGGGGAGAAGGTGGGTCAGGACTGTGACCTGGAGGGAGAGGCCTTTAACTTTTGCTCTTCCCATGGGCCTCTATTTTCTCATTGTGATCTCAGTACACCTCTGTTCCTAATCATCTTGCCAGCAGTCAGGTAAATTTCTGAAAAATCAAGACTACGTGGCAAACATCACATTCAACATAAAGCAGCCACTTAGTTCATGACTACATAACATCTAAATGGCAGACTTCAAAACTGTATTCCACACCCAGTTGTTTACTTTGCAATTTAATAATTAGCAAATCCAATGTCACCAATTCTGTTTTCCATGCACAATGAAGAATTTAAGCTGGCTATAAAGCTGATGGCTGGTTGTAGAGAAGCGATTTCTCCATCATTATTAGTATTTTTATTGTTGTTATTGCCAGCATTGCTAAGTTTAAACCCACTGCCAATTGTCATTTTTACTCAGCCTGCACATTCCCAGAACTATACAATTTCTCATTTTTATCAAGAACTCCTAAGCTGTACTAGCCTGTGCTCCTGCATTTCATTTCTCCCCTTATTCCTTTCCTTTAAATAAACCTGCTTCGTTTTCACAACTTTCCAAAGCAGATAAAAAATTCTTGAATTTCTGAAACATGCAAACTGATCACTGTGGCATTAAGAAATCTTAAGAAGACTTATTTTTAAGGGGTTTTATTAGGGAAATTCCTGCTCTTTAAGATATCGGTACGGTTGTCAAAAGCAGTCACTTTTGCCGATGTTGGGGCTTTTCTTACACTAATCTGCGAGGAAAGCCTGAGCCACAGAGATCACTTAGCAATTTTTAGATTTAAGGAGATGAGAGAAGAAAAGCAGGAGAGCCAGTCCCCCTAGGGTCAAGCCTTATTTGAATTCAGCGATCTCTTTCCAAACATGCAACAGTGTGGTTAAGACTAATTAATGCAAGAGAGCTTAAGGAGATTTGAGGGGGGCGGGCAGGCGGGTTGCAATCCAGAGAAGACAAAACACAAGCAATCTTCCCCCTTCTCCCCTTCCCTCCCCCCCTCACCTTCCAGGTCTGATCCATCAGGGGACAACAGCAATCTGGTTCTAATCATCCAGCCAAACTTATTTTGCAAAGGCTTTGAGAAATCATTTTGAAAGGCACAAACATATTCCATACTCCTTTCTCCCTGTCCAGAGTTGTAGCCATCCATCAATCACTCTAATGCCCTGGAGAGCTTGAGATGTAAAGGAATTAAGCACCCTCTCTTATTTATTAGTCTTGCTATTAACTCAGTATTCCTAATTCGGCAAGTCTTTAACACCTTTTTAAGCTTGAGAAGCACTAAGCCAGCTCTGTTCTCGACTAATCATATCAGCTTATTTCTGATATCTGGAAATTACAAGAAACACAATGAAAAATTACTGTAAACAGTCCAACATTCTCAGTAAGTGGGAACATATCTTCCATCTACCATTTCCATCCCTTAACTACTCTCATCATCCAGTTTCATTTTAGCGGAGTTAGGCATGATAGAACCTAACTGAATGGATCCAAATCCAATTTGGGGAGAGGGGAGGGCAGTGGCTGTCATTAGAAGCACTGCTATCCCATTGAAACCAGTCCTCAAATTCAAATTCAGCTTTTCTCACTGTCACATATCATTTTAACACCCCTCTGCCCAGTCTTAAGAGCAAAAGATTAAATATATCGTTCTTAGCCTCCACCCATTTGCTAATTTGCTGAAATTTTGGCCTGAGATACATTTTCCCCTTGCAACTATGCAATGCATATAAGTTGTGTGTGTGTGTGCATGCGTGTGTGTGTGTGTATAGAACCTTGTCAGTAATCACATGTACATTTCCTTCTGACATGCTAGTCCTTTAATATCTGATTAATGTCTATTTTGTACCCTTCCTCCTGAGTATTTTTCATGCACTGTGCTGTATAAATCTGCATACATTTTGCTGTGGATGAAGAACTGCTGGTGAAAAAAAGATGCTTATTTTGTTAATATGACTTGCTGGATTAAGTTTTTCCCCCTGCAAACATCTATTAATTTCATATCAAGTCGAGTCTACATATATGTGGTGTTACAGAGACCTATATTGTCTTTTTCTTGGATTATTAACTGTGCTGTAACATAATTTGCTGATTGTCAGAATATGTATGTTTCTTTGGAGTCCAACAGATAAGAAAGCATTTCTTCTGGAACCAGTGGAGGCATTGCATGAGAGGCATTTGGCCAGTACTGACCAGTACCGAAAAAAATGAAGAGAGATAGATAATGTCTTTCTTTCAATTGATTACTTTGACTACAAAACATTTTGAACTCAAGACATATAGTATGTTGAAAACTGCCTCCATTTTCAGATTGTGGTCTTCTTGTTGAGCACAACAAAATAGAAAAGAATAAAAAATAAGAAAAACTGAGCAGAAAGGGAGGGAGACAAAAACTGTGAGCAGCAGGTAAGAAAGGAAAAGGATGGAGATGGGACAAGGACTAGAGAAAGAAGTAAACATTCACCTTGTCCCTATTTTCACCCCTTGCTTCATGCATTGGATGAGAGTGATGTAAGCAACAGAGGACAAGCTTCGAATGCAGAAGGTCCCAGGTAGAGTCCCTGGCATCTCAAGATAAGAATAGGATGCCTTCCAAGCACTCTTCCAGGGACTCACTGCCTGAAAAAAGCCCCCCACTTCTTGAGCTTTGTGGTACTCCATGAAAGGATCACATAAGCTGCTGATTACAAACCCAAACAGGGCCCCTTTAAAGAGCTCAGCCAGCTGCTGTAAGAAGGCAAGGCCAATGGTACAAACAGCTTTATAGAGCTGAAGATGGTTTCAGTTCCTTGCCTTCTCTAGAGTTTACCAGTCACAGTAAACTCCCTGGGAGCTTTCCATGGTGCTAAAAAGGCCTTCCTGAACTTGCACATGTCTACTAAGCAACAATCTCTGGATCCCAATATGATGTGATTTCAATGCAGCAAGATCCTGTTATGATAGGATTACTGGATGCCAAGAATGCTAGAAGAGATTTCATGAGTGTTAAGTCTACTACCCTTTCACCTACAAGTCTTTGGAGAACAGGATAGGCTTCACAATGGTTGATTCTGCAAGCTTCATCATTACCATTCTTCCTCGGTTTACAACACAGAGGTCGTGGAGCATGGTGGGTGTTTCAGAGTGAAGAGTCAGCAGTATAGTGCTTAGAGTTCTCAGCCCAGGATTGTAGAGACCCAGTTTCAAATCGCCACTCATCCATAAAGTTCATGTATGGCCTGGGGCTTGTTATGAGGAGAAAATGTGGGGGGTCATATCTGAAGCAATGCTGCATACAATATCAGTTCTATAAATGATTGCTGAAAGACGTTTAGGTTGGTATGCTTTGGAAAATACTTTTCAAAGGGTATCAAAAGCTGATCAAAGGCATAAAAGTGGATAATGAAAAATGCTTTACAAAGCAATGTTTATGTAGCAAGAATGGCTTTCTTTACCTCATATAAAGATTGAGATTAGTCTTCAGTTTGGAACTTCAGAAATCAAGAAATCACTAGTCCTATTCAAGCATTGTTCATCCTGCCACTGTGAGTGTGCTTAGAGCGGAGTCCCTAGCTCACTCCCTCTGTTGTTGCGTTACACTGTTGTAACTGTGTTACCATGGCTGTACACATGAAAAATCTAGCTTCTTGTTTGTGTGTGTAGCTACACATGAGCAGGACTATTCCCTTTAGTCTCGGTGCTACAAATGTAAAGAACGTGACAAAGGAGGAGAGAAAGGCTACGTACTCCCCCCACAAATATGTTCACAGTGCCAGGTGGAACAACACCTGGATAGGGCTATTGGGAGGAGAAGAATTTTGGACACATCACTATAAGAGGCCCATTTTCCATCCAGGCCATTCTCAGATCTTTAAACTACAGCAGGGGCCCTCTTCTGTAACAAGCAAAGCCTAATCCTTAATCCAGCTCTCCCTTGGAAAAAAAAACATGCAATTCATTCTTGTTGGATTTACTTCCATTTCTCTGCTCATACAGACAGTTGCCAGAAGTATTTAGGCCAAAAGTGTCACATTCTGGCATAGGCTTCTAAATGGGATAAACATCATGAAGACAGATTTAACCTCAGTGTGATGTATATGAGGAATGTTCACACTGAGGGCACCAATTGGATATCTACAATGACTGTGATAGTGTTCCTGAACAACATCTCAGAGTGAAAAAGATTGGCAGTCTGCTACTTCTGAAGAGATCAATATTTCACTGAGTGCTTGAACATCCATGGTCTCTCTATTGAGAAAAATCAAATATTCTTACAGCAAGCTCTTGACATAAAACGTGTGAGAAATAAGGGGCTACACATAATGACCTTTATAGCATCCTTTCTCCAGGAAATACAAAGTGATATACATAGTTCTTCCCACTCCTTAGCCTCACAGAAGCCATCAGAGACTTACAAGGTTGATAGATTGGTAACTAAGGGTCTCTCAATGAACTCCATGGCTGAACATGGCAGGAATTTAAACACAGTGTTCTCCATTGACCAAAGCAGGAGACTTCCAAATGTTGTCAAAATCCACTTTCCATCAGATCTTTTCAGCCTCACCAAAACGAATAGTCATTCATAACCTTCTGAACAATTGCAGGCTCCTCCTCCTAGGCACTCAGTTCCATCCTGGCTACCACAGCTGAGTTCCTCTTAGCTGATCCTATAGACTGAGAGGCTTCTACACATGTACAGGCCTAATCTAGACTCCAGATCCCCAAAGAGGATCCAGACTTGCTTCTTGAACTTCAGAGGGCTAGAACCAGTCAAGCTTACTCTAGTCATTGCTTATGCCATGCTTCTTCAATGTAAATGCCTTAGGAGGAAATACAGATGGTTTATGGCTCAGCATAAAGTGCAAGAGGAGACACCCCCCCTTCCTCTTTTAATGAAATTTCATTTAATATGGTCTTGGGAGTTGGGATTAATTTACCTCCTGAGAGGATAGCTTTAGCCCAGCTCTGATGCATAAGGGCGGCATTGGGATCCAGAAGGCATATTAATAGCAGTGTAAAGCCAATCCTCTCTACCCCTAAACATCTGCTAATTTAATAGAAGAATAGCTGCCGCACTTCTCCAAAGATTCCTAAGAGAGTTAAATTCTGAAACAGAGGAAGAGGGTTCAGTGTGGGGTGGGAGGAGGTTATTGTTTCTAAAAGCTTTTACAACAGCATGTCCCTTTAATTATATATTTGTGTGCAAACAAAAGCCTTCAGGGACCCTTTAGTGCAACAAGATCACTCGCTGGCTTGAAACACAGAGCGGACTGCTTATATTCTGCACCACCCAAAATGTGAGAAACAATAAAAGATTACATGTGGGGGGTGAATGCAAAGGATTTAATCAATATATAGATTCCTCTACTAGGGAAAGAATTCAACATATTTCACTGTGCACTGGGATTGCACATAGTGAACAATAATGGTCATAAATAAGAGCCACAACAGGCAGTCCTATATAATAAACCTGTATTTAAATTTAAGGCTAGCAAGTGAGGAAAATCCCATCTCACTCAGATACTTTGGGTTCCTACAGGATTGTTGGTACCTCTTTCTTGTGTGCAAGTGATGGTGCCATAACAACTACATATAACAACTACACAAGGCTTTATGTGTGCTATTTTGTCAATCCAACCTAACAGTCTCCATCAGTAGACAAACACAATCTCCAATGGTAGGGGGTGGAAAGGATAGGCCAAGTACAGATATTCGGACTGTTCCTTTTTACAGAGCAAATGAAGGACACTTAACAGACCACTAGTGATCTGCAGGTCCAAATTTCAGAAGCTCTGTCCTAGCACTTATTCATGTTCTCTCTAATGTTTTGTTCTAGCAGCAGCTACATGACATTCACAACTTCACTGGTTGGCCTCAAACTATGGTGTAATACAGGATTTGAAGTGGAGTAAGTGAGGAACTGAATGGCCACAGCGAGCAAATAAGTTATAGATTTTTGGTTCATCTGCTACCAGATGTTGGACATCATCCTGGCTAAACTGACTTTTAATGCAGTAGCTGTTAAGAATGATGTTGTTCTGTATCCAGTCTAGTTTCCTGTGTTCTTCTGCCAAGAAGTTATTCTCCTTTCACTACTTCATTTACTGCTTATTTTACCTTAGATACTACATTGTATTATTTCCATATTCTATGGGGGGCAGACCTCTGACCCACTAGATGGCATTGGATTACAAGGTCCATCATTCTGACCATTAATCATGCTGATTGTGGCTAATGGTAGCTGGCATCTGGTGGGTGACACAGTCCCCACCCCTATATTACATAATGTATTTTCCTTTAAAGTGCCTGCAAGGAATTTGGAAAAAAAATAACAATTAGAGTATATTTTATTCATCTTTATTAATTCTAATCCAGAGCATGGATTTTAGTGACAATTTTGGATGAAGGGTCTTAAGCAAGTATGATGCATGAAGAAGCCAATAAACAAGGAAATATGTTAAAATCAAAATAGAAAATTCACTGGAAATATAATGATAAGAGCTGGTGGAGGTGAGATTTGATTACCTCAGAGGTGGCATCTAGACTTGGTAGTCCTTAGAATCTGTGAAGTGGCCAGGATTATATTGCTCATGAGAGAGTGGGAAAGGCATCCCAAACAGAATAAAAGGAAAGGAAAGATATATTTGAAGTATATTGGAAAGAAAGATATATTTGAAGTGTATTGGAAGAAAAGAACATGGTAAACCTCTTAGAGGAAATGGAATGAAATGATTTTTCTCAAATAACCAACATAAGGATTTGAAAATGAACATCTTTTAGTATTAATTTAATTAAAGCAGCATGCTGCCATCCCTTATAAAACTAGAAGAATCAGTCTGTTTAATGGGTTCTCAAGCTAATCAAAAATTAATTAAGCGTTTAGTGGGGATTCCAAATCCCTGAATTGGATTTGAAGAAGGCTGTTTCCAAGTCTCTTTCTAGCATTGCTTATTTTATTGTAGCAGAAGGTGTGGCTGACAAATCATTATCCACGTCTTTTAGGTGATCTGTCATGAAATTCATTCTGTGCAGACTAAGTACCTACTGGCCTTAGAGAAACAGAACCGATTGTGTTGTTGTCTTTGTTGATGGTGGTGGTAACACAAACTTCAAACATACAGGTACTTACTTTATAAAGTATAGCCACTGCTATTAATTGGCCTATTCTTTTGTAAGAGTTTGAAGATATAAATCTGTACCTTTTTAGTAGCTTAGCATTTATAAAACCAGTAGAATCAGTTGAATATCCTGCTGAATGTTCATAGTGTCTTCAGTCTCTTACCAGAAGTATATAATCTGATAGATACACTGAGTCAATCTCTTGATTGACTCAGTGTATCTCTTGATTGACTCAGTGTATCAGTGTAGTTCTGGTAGCTGCTGCCTTGTGGATTATGTTTTATACTTTTACCTTTTATTTGGAAAAGACTTCAGTATATTTTGTACATCAACACATATTTCAACTGTTTTAAATAATAGCAAGGTGTGCTTTCAATTGGTCTCAAAAAGGATATGCTGGCATAGGTCATATTTAGGGATCAGATTTCCTTTTCTGCCATATCTAATCTTCCAAACCATGAACATACTGAGCAGATCAGTAACTACATTGAACGCTTGCTTGACTGACTGATGAGGATGACAGAAAGACCAGCAAGGACTCAACATTTATGTGATTGGTATAACACAATGTGCTGTGTTCTTCAGTGTTATATCAGATGAATTTGGAAAGGAGAGGGACAGGATGGCCAGTTGCATATCAGCAGAAAAAGAGACTCTAAGGGCTGAATTACTGTATAATGAATAGCTTTGTTCCACTACTAAATCCTAATCCCATCTCTACTTGCTTCTGAAAATAATCAGAATCAGTTTTTCCCCCTTGTTCATGTGGTTATGTCTAGGTAGGGTGGACACTTAGGTTTTGCCAAGGAATTGGAAATACTCAGACACACATGCACAAGGAGAAAATGGGACATCATTTTGCATTTGTGTAAAATTCCCCTGTGCAGAGAATCACATTTAAGAAGAATTAGTGTCATTTAAATAGAAACACAGTATTGCTCACCATAGTGAGGAAGACTGTGAGCTTTGGGTACTGGCAGACCATTATACAAGCAAGGAGGGGCATCCACAGTTTTTGGGGTGTGTGGCACCTATCCTGTTTCAGTCACAGGCCCATGCCTGCACGTTGCCCAGGTGCTTTTCAGTCTACTGTTCAGGTGCATGTACAGTGGTGCCCCACTTGACGATTACCTCGTTATAGGATGAAATCACTTCACGATTATGTTTTTTCAATCACTATTGCGATCGCAAAACGATGATTCTATGGGCAATTTTCATTTGACGATGATTGTTTCCCGGTTTTTCGCATTACGATGATCAAAAACAGCTGATCGTTGGGTTTTCAAAATGACCATCCGCTGTGCAAAATGACTCCCCGCTGTTTTCAGGACTGATTGCTTGCTATAGAGGCATCGGAAAATGGCTGCCCTATGGAGGATCTTCGCAAAATGAGCAGGTATTTCCCCCATTGGAATGCATTGAACCAGTTTTCAATGCATTTCAATGGGGTTTTTTATTTTGCTTGATGACGATTTTGCTCTACAGCAATTTTGCTAGAACGGATTATTGTCGTCAAGCGGGGCACCACTGTAATTGATGGACAAGATCCTATGTTAACGCCCTTTTCTTCCTTCTAATGCAACTTTTTTGTAAAACTGACAGAATACACCCTACCAGTAGAGAAGGCCTTCCTAAAGAGAACCATCATGTGAAAAATAGGATACTACATGACCAACCTATGGGAAGAAGAAAAAACTCCTTCTACTTTGGTTGTTGTGGCTTTTTTGGGTTCTTTGGCCGTGTTCTGAAGGTTCTGAACAACCTTGAGAACACAGCCAAAGACCCCAAAAACCCCACAACAACCATCAGATCCCGGCCATGAAAGCCTTCGAGAATACTTCCTACTACTTCCTTTGCATAGCAGCAACAACAACAGAAAAAAATTCCAAACATTTTTCCCCTTAGGCTGAACAGATACAAAATATATGTACTTAGTTGCTTGCTCAGATAGCCTGAAGGAAAAAGAGCTAAATCTTCCCCAAGAATGAAATGTATAATACAGTACATACAAAGCCAATGCATATGTGCACTGTAAATGTTACATACATTCAAACTCAGTGTGCACTTCAGACACACAGAGAAGGGGCAGTGGTGTTTAAACTAATTTAAATCAAAGAGAATATTTTCACTTATGTCAAAGTTTTTGATTATTAAAAAAAGAAGAAATAAGTATATGAAAAGTGGAATTTACATTTCTAGTTGAGAAGCAACAACTGAGGGGCAAACAAAGAAAACAGAATAACTTCTATTCTTGTCAAGGAAATCAAAAGGATGCAGTCTCATCCCCTGTTCTCCCAATATATAGTCATTCTATAGAAGGTACAAATCTATGCTTAGAACCAAACATTGCAGACAACTGTAGTCTTTAAAATGTTTGACAGAGATGTGTATTTTCAGGCCCGTTTATATTCCAGCATCTGTTATTTCAAAAATTAAAGATAAAGTATTGTTTCCTTAGTAGAATTAGTGTAGTTCTAGAAAGTTTCCTGTAACTATTACTTGGAAAAGAGGAATACAAACTGTCTACTGGTAATAGCAAGTTATCTCTTGGTATGTACAAATGAACTCTGTTCACCACTTCCAAATATTATTACTTGACTAGTCTCCCTTTAGAAGCAGGCAAAATTTTGCACATCAAAGAAATAAGAGGCATGATCTGTGTCACCCTTAATGTTTAATTCATTTTCATGGGGTCTGAGATGCAAATATTATCTGGATGATTAGATCTAGCAGAATGAATTGGTCTTCCCTTTTCTTTCAACCTTGCTAGTGTTTAATGCAGGATTTTTGCTACTCAGCCTCCTTGCTGGTGAAAGTAGTACACCCTTTGGCCAAGGATGAGTTGACCTAAACCAAAGTCCAGAATCCTGTTGCTGATTTACACTTGCCTATATGAAATCATGTTAAGTTTTGGGAGCAATTGAATGAACTTATTAACGAAGTGCTAGTTGCATTTCTGGATGTACACCAATCAACACAATCAGATGTACCCAAAAACACAACTAGTATGTTCTTAATGAGTGGCAATTTGCCACCAAGATTTTGGCCATTTTCATATGCAAGTGTAAATTGGTGCTAGGTTTCTGACTATTATTAAAAGTGATAGCCGGGATGTAAAGTTGTCATTTAAGTCAGCGCCTCTCAATCTATTTCCTCCAAATGTGTTGGACTTCAGGCCATGCTGTGATGGTCGGGGATGATAGGAGGTCTAGTCCAATACATCTAGAGGGTGGCAGATTGGGGGAATCTAAGCCATCCTGTAGCATAGCATAAATCACATCATAAGAATACCTTAGGTGTGGCCATTTGCAGGCATCTGAACAAATTCAGAACTCAGGAGAATAAGATCCAGTGCTGATGATTTACATATTGTGTTAACTGCTCTCTTTCAAAAGAACAGTTTACATACTCAGATATGTATTATCGCAGATAGGAATTCTAAGGCTTGTAATAATGAGTTAGCAAGTGACAAATCTATCTCCAACAAATTACTTCTTTGTGGAAAGAAGGTGCAAATTTCAAAAACAACATAAACTTACTTTACCGGCTTAACAAGCAACTGTTCTAGTTACTTTTTTAAACAGGCATTTATTTATTTATTTATTTATTTATTTATTTATTTATTTATTTATTTATTTATTTATTTATTTATTTATTTATACCCCGCCCATCTAGTCAATTGACTACTCTGGGCGGCTTCCAACATATATAATAACAATATATAATATAACAAAATTTTAGACATCAGTAGACGAGTTATTCAAGGTGGAAAAAGATAAAAAGAAAAAGTCAAGTACTAACTGAAGGGAAGGCCTGCCTTAACATCCAAGTTTTTAATTGGTTTTTAAAGATGCCCAGCGAGGGGGCCGCACGAATCTCCGGAGGAAGATTATTCCAGAGGCGAGGAGCTACTGCTGAGAAGGCCCGGTTTCTTGTTATTTCCTTCCGGGCCTCCCTCGGCATCAGGCTCCTCAGCCTCACCTCCTGACTTGATCGGGTGATATGGGTAGATTTTGGTGGGAGTAGGCATTCCGCCAAGTATCGAGGCCCTAAACCATTTAGGGCTTTATATGTAAGCATTAAGACTTTGAAGTCAATGCGGAATCGAATGGGCAGCCAGTGCAAAGCGGCCAGAATGGGAGAGATATGATGATACTTTCTCACTCTACTAAGGAGTCTGGCCACCGCGTTCTGCACCATGTGGAGTTTCTGCATCAAACTCAAAGGCAGCCCCACGTAGAGCACATTACAGTGGTCTAATCTGGAGATTACAAGTGCATGGACCAAGATGTTGAGCACCCCAACATCAAGATAGGGACGCAGCTGGGCTATCCGCTGAAGATGAAAAAAGGCGGTATGGACCACTGATGCCACCTGAGTTTCCATGGTGAGGGCCGCATCCAGATGGATCCACAAGCTGCAAACCTCACTCTTTGCAGTAAGAGTCACCCCACAAATGAGAAAGAGTTTCCCAGACCGCTGATGGTGGGGCCACCCACCCTCAGGACCTCTGTCTTGTCCAGGTTCAGCCTCAGCCCATTTCCCTGCATCCACTGCAGCACAGACTCCAAGCAGCAATGAAGGGACAGAACGGCATCCACTGCAGTTGGAAAGAAGGAGATGTAGAGCTGAGTGTCATCAGCGTACTGATGGCACGATGCCCCACACCTCCTGATGACCCCACTCAGCGGCCTCATGTAGATATTAAACAGCATTGGGGAGATGATCAAACCCTGCGGAACCCCACAATTGAGGCTCCACGAGGCTGATACCCTCTCCCCAAGCTGTACTCTCTGAGGATGGTCCCCGAGGAAGGACAGGAGCCAGGCTAACGCCAGGCCACCAATTCCTAACACGGAGAGCCTCTTCAGGAGGATACTGTGGTTGACGGTATCAAAGGCTGCCAAGATATCAAGGAGGACCAACAGAGATGTTTTACCCCTGTCAGCCTCCCTAAGTACAGTAGGTCATCATACAGGGCGACCAATGCCGTTTCTGTACCATGGCGCTGCCTGAAACCCGATGGGAATGGATCCAGGGCATTTGTTTCATCCAAATGAGCCTGAAAATGATCGGTCACCACCATCTCCACCACTTTGCTTATGAAAGAAACATTGGTGATGGGCCTATAATTGCCAATTTCATCTGCTGCCAAACTAGATTTCTTCCTTATTAGGCATTTCGGAGGCATTTGGGCAGGAATTTTTTGTGGTATATGACGTTTGCTTACTAATCCTGACTTCAAAAAAGAGACAGAAAACACAATTAGTGTGACAATTAAAAAAAAAAACTTTAAAATGATGTGCTCCAATATAAAATGAATTGGATTTGACACATTAACAAGTAATCAGACTATACTACTTTGAAAAAGTAACTTGACAGTCTTAGGAAGATGTCCTGTTTAGAGTCAGATCATTTGTCCCTTTAGTGTTTTATTGACTCCTCTGGTTCACAGTGACTGTCTTAAGTTTTCAGGCAGGATTCCTATCTGAAGATCCCTGGTATTTGCTGGTGGTCTCACATCTGTCTAGGTTCAACCCTGCTTAACTTGCAACATCTACGTTGGATGTGTTCTGGATGGTATGGTACACTGCAAGCTGTAGCCAGTCACCAGAGTAATTATGTATTGTATTTCCATTCTTCACAGATATGGACATTTCGGCATCTCTGTAGCCTTTATATCAGCAGTGGACAACTTGTGACCCTTCATGTGTTATTGGTGATGATTTCCAACACAGTGATGAAGGAAATAGGAGCCCAGTCTTTATCAGAAACCATCCCAATTCTCTATGGTCTTCATTCTCTGGATTAAGTGTCAAAATCTAATGGCTCAATCCCAGAATATGTAAAGGAGAGAGACCAGTACAGCCATCTGAGCATGGCTATGAACCACCTGCATCTGAAAATAGAGACACCTTTGGGTGAGGTGGTCAAGTTAGGTTAGAGACACTTGAAGCCCCTTTTCCTATCATTGACGAAAGCTTCTGAAATACATGCAACCCACCACTGAGGGCTGTAAAATAACACAAGAAACATGGAGAGAGCCAAACACCTTATGGCAGACATGACAACTCCTTAACAATGGTGTGTCCCTTTGCTTTTCTGTGTTCCTGGACCATCACAAATGTTGTTCTGGAAAGACAATCTAGAATAATAAGACCTTCGAAATTGTAACTGTGAATGTGCATAATGTGTAAGTGCATAAACGTGGGGCTGCCCTTGAAGGCATTTCGGAAGCTGCAGTAAGTGCAAAAGCAGCAGCTGGACTGGTGTCACAACCATCAAGATATGATCACATCTCACTTGTCCTGGCATATCTGCACTTGCTGCCGGTATGTTTCTAGGCCAAGTTCAAGATGCTTAGGTTGACATTCAAAACCCTAAATGGTTTATTATGACTTTGCTACTTATCTGAGTGCTTCCTCTTCAGAATGGCCTCCCATCCCACCAGCAGCTCACAATCCAAGATGCTACAGGTGGCATGCCTAGAAATCAGTCACCTGGAACTTGGCCTTCTCTGCAGAGGCTGAGGTGTGAGAGGCCCCTTCCTTCCATTGCTTCATAAAGCAAGCCTTGCCTTGGATTAATTTTTGTTTGGTGCCCATTAACTTTGAAATAGTTAGCTTTGTTTTACCACTGGTTTTTGTGTCAGCTATATAGCTATATAACTATAGATAGATAGATAGATAGATAGATAGATAGATAGATAGATAGATAGATAGATAGATAGATAGATAGATAGATAGATAGATAGATAGATAGATAGATAGATAGAGAGAGAGAGAGAGAGAGAGAGAGAGAGAGAGAGAGAGAGAGTTATATACAGTTATATATAGATATAGATAGTTATATATATATATATATATATATAGTTATATAGTTATTATAAGTTTTGGATATTTTTATTTCATGTTTTAATTTGATTATCATTGGTTTTTAGTTTATGTTTGTATTGCAGTATTGAAGGCCACCTAGAGTAGTGGCCTGGCCACTAGATGGGTGGTGGTGGTAAACATTTCAATCAATCAATCAATCAATCAATCAATCAATCAATCAATCAATCAATCAATCAATCAATCAATCAATCAATCAATCAATCAATCAATCAATCAATCTCTGCTCCTGTTTATTAGAATGTTTAAACTTTGTAATACTTTCATATTTTTAAATAACAATATGGACATATAAATTGTGGAGACCACTATCGCACACTGGTGCTTTTGCTGAGAGAGAAGCCACAAGGCATTGCAGCTGAAAGGGGCATCAAGGAGTGTGGAGGAAGTGCTTGGAAGGTTTCCAAGGCCAGCTCCAGCTGAACTATTTATTTATGCCTCTCTCCTTTCTCATCACTTCTCTCAGAGAGGAGCATCTCATTTGACAGTGGCTGGTTCTAGAAGAAGTGTACTTTAAAAGGAGAAGACTCTCTGGTTATTCTAACAGTTTCCAGAGAGGTAGCCACATTCATCTGCTTCTGCCACAAGAAAAATAAAAGCACCATGACATGCTTAAGACTAAAGTATCTATTTCAATGTGAGCTTTCGTGGACTGTAATTCTTTTACTTTTGGAAATTACATACACTCTCTCGCACACTTAAAATTCAACACTTTTTTTTTTGTCAAGTTCATTCTTATAAAGAAGAGCTATGTCCCCAAAGTGGGGACACCATCCATGAAACACAGGGGAAATATCAATAGACATAGATTAAACCTAACATTTGCAAAAAAAAACATAAACTAAAATTAAAAAATCAAAACAAATTCAAAACAATTCCAAAATTTGCTTTGAAAAAGTCCCCTAAGGCCAAGTGAAACTCACAACAGCCCAATGAGGACAGAGCATACTCAGTAGACACAGAATACTGATTTGATTTGGGGGAAGGGGAACACATACCTGTGAGTGAGACAGAAGAAAAGGGAATAATTTGAAAGTCTGGAAAAGGACGAAAAAATTTAAGCAAACAAAAAAGCATGCATACCGTAACATTTTATTATGTGTGCTATTTGTCCTCATCTACATGAAATGTGCTCTGTACAAGGTCATATACAACTGGTCAGATGTTTGACTGGCACAGTCTTTACTTCTAATCACTGTTCAGGAAATCCTTCATATTGGATGAGGAGCAATGCACCACGCACTCACGCACATACACACGGAGGGAGGGAGAGACCCCTAGGAAAGGAACCAAAGGGGCTTAAAATAACTTGGAATGTTAGCCTGATTTACTATTTTGAGTCAGCCCCGCTTGCTTTTCATCCTCAGAAAGCCCTTTCAGCTTCTCAGCCTACCGACAGTGTAAATAAATGCACAGAAATTGTTGGTGGTGGGGGAAAATGATGCAAAACCTATATGAGGTGGAGGGATGATAAAGTGGTGTGGCACAACTGACTAAGGCTGTGTCTACCTGAGGCCCCCCTCTTTTTTTCTAAAAAAGCACAACATCTTTGAAGTAGCAATCTGGCAAATACACTCAATCAATTATAAATGAAATAATCTTCTTAAAATATTAGAGATTTGGGTGCTAAGCAATACTGGAAGATTACGGAGAGAAAATCAGTTTTAGAGCTTCCTAAAGTGACAGAAAGAGAATAATCGGAAGAAATGGTGAGAATTTTAAAACGATTATGTAGATTTGTGTCAGTGGAAGTGTCCCAGCAATCCTGAGCTGATCTCTTGTACGCTGGAAATAGATTAAGACCAATCCTTTCTTAAAGGGGCAGGTTGCTTTCAAGTTTATCTTTTTTTTCCCCCTAGACGACCTTAACATTATTTTAGAACTGAAATGGAATCTTAGACCCAAGGACATTATACAGTCATATTATATCCAAGTCAGACTGAGAAACTAAGTGTGTATTTGTGTGGGCACATGCTGGACAGATTTTTAAATTGCAATGGGCACCAAACCACATGCCCATCTTCTACTGTGATGGCCAATTTACTTACTTAGAAGTCAATAAAAGGTATTTGGGGGGGATTGCTTTCATAGCAGGTGAATGTCAGTCAGCTAGGAATGGCAGAATAAGTTTGGTTCCATTTTTAATCCAGTCAGCCTATCCGGAGGATGCGTAGGACTATTTCAAAGGTTTTTTTCCTCCAAAAAAGTTAGGTTTTGGACTTCATCTTCCAGTGCACCCATGGCATCATGGACAGCAACTGGGTTCACAACAAGAGAGGATCTGGGAGTTGCAATCTAAATAGGTAGCCTTTCTAAGCTTTATTAAAAGCTTACATAAATATCTGAAGTAGCTTAAAATGTAGCCCTTCTTTGCATGCATTAAACAGATTTGTGTACAAAAATTGAATAAGATAATTTTGTTAAAATCTTGTGGACCTCTTAAAAATTTCTGCGGGTCTGAGTGGATCAATTAATAATTTTTATTCATACAAATACAATATTTTTTTCCATACAAATCTAAGGCACATACATAAACCATCTTTTAATAGCATGTTTTCATCACTGACTATTATAATTGTCATTTTAGAGTATAAGGGACCCTAAGCCAGGTCTCCAAGATGGTCCTTTTTAAATGATAACATTTTAATGGAAAAAACAGAAGAGACAGATAACAATGACTGAAATCCTATTGTTTAGTGTAGTAACTTGCACTAGAGTAGATCCATTAAATCAGTCAAGTCATCTTTTGATTCATGAGGGCCTAATCTAATTGTGATTTTCTATGCTAAATTAGGTCACACCTAGAGTAAGCCTATTGAATCAATGAAACTTACACAGTAGTTTACTCACCAAATCTCCACTGATTCAATGGATCAACCCTAGTGTGACTTATTACGTTAAGCAATAGGAGTTCAGCCTCTAGGTCAGGGGCTTGTTAGTTTTTTCAGTAATCAAGCCTTGGTAAAAATGCCCTGTCTCCATTAAAAAAAAAGTGTACAGATAGAAATTTTCAACTCTTTTACAATATTTCTGTGAATAACCTGGATAGAACTCATTTTGAAAATGCAGTCAGGTACTATTCTTGCTATTCCATAAACAGGGAACTAAAGATCAAGAGACATAGTGACTTAGCCATGGCACCACATAATATCACAGTTAAAAGTTGAACATATCTAACACAGAATGTTGAATCATACTGGAGTTCACCATTTTAAGTTATTGCTTAGGCCACAGCCACTACCCATCATACTGCTCATCAGACATGAATCAACTGTGCTTCCTTTGTATCAAAAGATATACCAACTAACTATAATGTCTGACTTTGTCATCAGTGAACAGGTCGGACAGTCCTGAGTGTTGTTACATTCATTTGCAAATTTTACAATGGATCCTGGTACATATTTTCATTCTTGCACCCAGAATCCTATTGCTATTCACATACGTTTTGCATGACTTGCTGTGGCTAATTGAAACTAATTGACAAAGTCCTGGAATGTATCTCAGATGTGCAGTCAGGTGCATCATCAAGTATTTGATTGAAACATGCCCTGCTGCCTCGACAATTGGCTGCAATTAGCCATGGCAAGTCATGCAAACGTATGTGAACACCAATAAGATCTGACCACTATTTTTAAAAAAGCAGGAATGAATAATACCAACGTTTCCATTATCCCAGTCAAAACCTGTTTTGGGTCTTGATTCCAGCAAAAGCAATGGACAGAAACAACAGAGTAGGCTGTGGACCAGAGCCAAAAGTGGTCAGAGCCAAAACTAAAGTGAGCTGGGTTCTAATAAGACTTACCCCTGAATAGACTTGGGCTGCATAGAACTGGGCTGTTAAAGTAGTATAGGCAGGTCATAGTATGATTGGAGGAGCTCATCTCAAGTTTGGGATGAGGCACCCTTCCCCAACACAGGCCTCAGGGCACCTATGCAATTTGGTATAAAGGTGTGAGTTTAAAATAGTACATTATCAGCAATAACATGCCAGTCAAAATCTAAAGAAACAAAACAAAACAAAACAAAAACATGTTGCACAGATTAACATGGCTGCGTCTTCTAAAACCATGAGCAGTAATAACAGTTGCTTTTTTTAAAAAAACCTTGCCATCTGCTATGAATTAGTAAAAAAGTAAGATGTTATTGTCACCACCACCACCATCATTGTCATTATCATGCATCACCATCATCATTGATGATGATGATGGCAACAACAACAACAACAACAACAACAACAACAACAACAACAACAACAACAACAACAACAACAACAACAACAACAACATCGGGACTTGCCCTGCAAATATGGCTCTCCTGGGGAGAGAGGCCAGAGCATTTGGTAATCTGAAAAGCAAGAGAGGGAATATATTCTAGACAGAGAGTTCTGAATGAGGGCAAGCACAAGGGAAAAGAGAAGGGAGTGAATGACTTTGAGCAGGTAAAAAGATATAGGGGAGGAAAACGCTATGAGGCTGGTGTGAAGAGAAACATCATAGGAAAGGGCAGAACAGTACTTGAGTCCTCTCCTGACTTCTTCCATCAGCTTAAGAATCCTGAAAATTGCCCTACATTTTTCACAAGGCACAAGACAAAAGGAGATGAAGCCATAATTTTAGAATAAATACTTAGATAAAGGTTAGTCATAAGAATATGGCACCTGACTTTTTCTGTCATTGCTGAAGCACGGTATGATCGAGCAATGCTTACCTGATTCACCGAGAGACATTAAACTTGGGTAGGATGAAGTAGATAATATTTGCAAAGCTCTTAGCTGAGATAGGGGTGCTACCATGTATTACTCGTATTGTGGCTGGATGATGCTTGATAGTCAGGCATGGAATCAATTTTTGAATAATGGATATTAGAAATGTCGGCTATGACATTCAACCATAATGCATATAGCACACTGGCTGCCTGGGATATTGTTTCAAGCACTTAATATACAGTTGAAATGCTGTAATCACTCTATACTAATCCCCACACTTTATAATCCGCATACATGCACACACAAACCTGGCTGGCTGTTTCCCACCTCTGAATAAAGGTTTAATAGCAGGAGCTGTCCTGGGTTGCCATAACATCTAGGCTTTTCTTCCTCCTTTAAGAAATACCAGATGGGGTGAAGTACAGTACTCTAATGCATTTGTTAGTACTGCTTCCTAAAGACAGGTCTAACCTATCCTTTAATATGCTCATTTCCCCATGTTGTTATAATAACACCATAAGGTATCAGAGATATGGATTAACCTGTCAGCTAGAGTCATACATATGAGATCTATCTCATTATCTAAATTTCAGCACCCAAGCTCAAAGTCTGATCCCGTTAAAAGGTGAATTCTCGCATGCTTTCCAAGTTGTAATAAATTACTGTTCTTCTGGCATTCATGGGCCCTTCTGAGCTAGAGTTCACTGCATGTGCGATAGGCCATAGAAACACATTTTACTTTGTTGGATAATTACGTAATGTTCATCATCTCCAGTCACAAGAATATATCAAGAGGTTCAATTCTAAAGAGAAGGACTTCTTATCTTTTTATATACATTCAGTAGTTCATGCATACAAATTTGTATGCATTACTACTCTACGGCTGTGTCTTTTTTCAGACCACCCTATCTTCCTACCAGAACTAGTAGGCATACAGTATAGCCTCATAAAACCATGAGCCATATGTTGTGCATTCACTGTACTGGAATTAAACCCAGTATTGTTCCCTCTTGGGTGTGTTTATCAGCTTATCTGTGTTTGCACCCACTACTGACTTATGAACAACTCCAAAAAGCACCACCTAGATCTCTTACCTGCCATCCCAAAGATTTTCACCAACCCTTCACAGTCACTAACTGACCATCAACATGTTGGATGGACCTCTTGCATGTTCATTACATTTCATCTTCTGTCTTCCCCACCACTGTATGAATGTCCATCTACTGAGGCTACACTCCAAAGCAGAGTGGCCAAGCTATCTTGATGTAGTGGGAATCTCTTGTGCAACTATCTCATTCACAGAGAAAACAGCAGTACAGTACTTTGTGCATCCAGTCTGCAGATCAAGTAAGAGAGCAACAACCTTCACTTCGCCAATGCTGCCACTGATGTTGGTCACAGTTTATCCACCTCAAAAGTTTTTTCATGTTATCATACGCTTCCTTCATATGGACTGCATGACCAAGTGGAATTGATGGCAAAACAGTGCCATTATGCAGCAAAACAGCTTTAAGACTCTTCTTTGATGAATTAATGAACAGTCTCCACCCATCTGGATAATGAACAAATGAGGGCTGCCATCACACCAGGCTAAAACTGTTCTACCTAAAAAGCAAGTCAGTTTTTTTTATAACCCCACAAATCAGCAAATAAATGTGTGCTTCGTGTGTTCATTGGGGGAAGCTCATACTTCGTCAGTTTTTGACGAAACACAAAGCAGGACAACTCGCCAAAATGGTGAGTTATGAGATATGACTGTTTGTTTCCAAGAAAGACTTGAATCTCTTTTATTGTTTAAAATATGTCAGCATAGAGCAATTATGATGATAGTTGCCATCAAGGAATTTCTAACATAACTGTATAGTGATGCTTTCTGGGAAATAAAAGTCAATAGTATTTGCCTGTTCGTTTCTTCCCTTGTGAGCATACACCCAGCTATTATTGACTACCATTTTGCTTTAGCAGCTTTTTTTCCAGCCTGCTTCTAAATCTATGGGTGGTGTTCATTTGACAATCCTCTCACTGAAGCCTTCCCCCAAAAAAGCAGCTTATCAAAACCAGACAGTATTCCCATCTATAGCTATGTCTGCAAACTCAATAATTGCTTAACTTTCACAATAAGCCATAAAGTTCTGTTGCGCTAAATCATTCCTCATCGATCCCTTCCCATTATATAGTTCTTCTCTCTCTGCCAAGTATTCTGTTCCAATGCAATTGAGCCCAAGACCCTAAAGATCAATACAAAAGTAACCTTAAGGTCAGAGGTCAATGAGGTCTTTAACAAATGTGTCAGGTGTTCTTGACTTTAGCAGGCTTCGGCCTACTTTGAAGCCCTCTCTGATCCATCATAGGTTTATCTAAGTTGTCATAAAGCAAATTTGCTACCATTGATTCGAACAGAATGAAGGTAAGAACAAAAGGGGGGAGGGGAGAGAAAGAGAACAACCCCAGAGGAAAAAATGGAAATAGCTTACAGACATTTCATATCTGAGCAGAAGAAAAGAAAGCAAATCATGGAAATGCAAAATTGATAAAATAAAATAAAAATCTTTTCCCCATAGAGAAAGGGGTCAGCCTCAGTCCTTTGAAAGGTAAAATAAAAAGGTAAGTTGTATTAATATTAGAGGAATAATATTAGCACAGCTCTAAAAGCAATTAAGTGATCTTAAAAGGTATTATAGCAGCATGAATTGCATCTGAAAAGCTACTTAAGATTTAAAGCATAATTAGAACAAAACAGCTTTTTTATAGGGCAGTGGGAACACTAAGGATCTGGTCCAGAGAAAAAAAAGGGAAATGATTTTTTTTTCTTAAGGAATAAAATGTAGATGACAAATGGCCCTTCCTTCTGCAAAATGTATTAACGAAGCTTCGCTATGCAACCAATTGCACAAAAGCCAATTTAATTTCACATATGGGTCATTTATCTCTCCGGCTTTTTCTTACCTATAATTTGGCTCCAGATCTTTTTCAAAACTCATTATGAAATATAATCAAAATTCACATTCCTGTACTAGGATGACGCTGAGTTTATTTTTTTTTAAAGAAACAGTGTCCAGAAGATCCCTAATCTTGGCTGTGAATGCCTCTTAAAGTATTCCAGAAACAATCTCAGACTTGAATCACACTGAATGGGTCAAACATGTTTTATACCGTCATAAATAAAAAATGTGAATGTGTTTAAAATAAGAAAGGGTCTTATGCTCTTAAATGACGGTAGCGTTCGCCCTCGTGCCCCTTGCCTGACCCTCCAAACACAGAGCACACAAAGGCAAACTACTACTCCTTTTTACGCCGCTGCCACCAGTTGATCACTAAATCAGCATTGATTATGGAAGGATGAAGATGCAGGTCCAAACATTGCTGTCTTTAAAATAAAACTTGTTTACTGATTACAGATGTTATTATTAATCATAGGTAACTTCTATTATCATCAATCTCAACCTTCTATTTGTTATTACAGTTCTTATTCACTTTTCACTCTAATCACACCTCAGATCTCCCAAAATGCCACACTCTATCTCCTTCTCCCCTCTCTCACTCTGACTCTGACTGACTCTTACTGACTGACTCCCTCTGTGACTCTGACTCTTTATTACATATCTCTCAGCTCCACCTCTCAGCAACCTTAGCCTGAAACATGAATATTCATAACTACTTTACATATTAAGGGTGAACACTACAATGACCATCATATTTAAAAATTAAAGGCTCTTAGAACTGCAGAGCTGGAAGATATCCTATGGATCATTGAGTCTAGTCCCTGTAATACAGTGGCACTCAAATGTTGCCAGAGTCCCTCATAAACTCAGAGGGCAGTGCCTCAACCCCTAAATATAGGGGATGAGTCTGACTCATCATGAGGTACCTATGTATATTCCTCCTCAAAACAGATTCAGAGCAAAATGAGGTACTTGGACTGGTTTCTGCTTAACACAGAGGAAGAAGATGGGAGAAATTAATAAATGAGCTATGGATACACACCTATTTTGAAAAAATGGGATCAGGATCAGAACCACATACAAATTAGGCTGCTAAATACAGGAAACAAGTCAGCTAGTTAAGTGCTACGAAAAAGAGAACAAAAGAGAATACAGATTTTCACAAAGTTTACTTACTATATATTAACTTATATGTGTTGATACACCTCTAGAAGTAATTACTACAATTTAAACAGAAATGCAATACATTTTACCAAGCAGGGAGGACTGTGGTTAGAACGATTTAGTTCTCTCTTTCTTCAATGGAGCAACTCTCGTGTTCATTAAATATCATCTCGCACAAATTGGCATAGCCTCGGTTACCTCAGTTGGAACTGTGTGAAGATCAACTCATATTTTTGACAAGTTATAGTTTAGATTTAACACAAACATTCAGTTGATTTGGAGGGTTTGTCCAAAAGGTAAATGGCTGCTTCAAAGGAGGCAGGAGTATGCTAATTCAGAGTGATGGTAAGGTACATCCATTATCCACTCATTTAGTTTGTTTTGTGATATCATTCTAGAACCGAACTTTCATCACAATGTCAACATGCCAATGAACAGGGTAGGATATCATCCAATTTCTTTTCACATAGATCTAAAACCACCGTATTTCTTTCTAATGAATGCAGAGACACTCCAAATTTCCTGATGCCTGAGTCAGGAAGAGAGGTGCCAACACTCTGCATTGCTGCATCTCCCACTCCTGCCCTGCTTCTTTCTCTCTCCTGAACCTCCAGCCACTGCATCTTCTTTCCCTTTCCCCTCTCCTTTCAGGACCACTCCTCCTCCTCTTTGTGTCTGTCTCTGTTACTATTGTTGCTCCTTTGTTTCACATGACTGGGTGCCTAGGACTGTCTTTATAGTGAGCAGTATGAACAAACTGCTCTCACAGAGCAGTGGCAGATGGTGACTTCCATTTCAAGAGTACTGTGAATCCACTTCAGGTTTTGTGTGTGTGTTTAGTCGTTTAGTCGTGTTCGACTCTTCGTGACCCCATGGACCAGAGCACGCCAGGTCCTCCTGTCTTCTACTGCCTCCCGGAGTTGTGTCAGGTTCATGTTGGTTGCTTCGCAGACACTGTCCAGCCATCTCATCCTTGGTCGTCCCCTTCTCCTCTTGCCATCACACCTTCCTAACATCAAGGTTTTTTCCAAGGACTCTTTTCTTCTCATGAGATGGCCAAAGTACTGGAGCCTCAGCTTCAGGATCTGTCCTTCAAGTGAGCATTCAGGGTTGATTTTCTTTAAAACTGATAGGTTTGTTCTCCTTGCAGTCCAGGGGATTCTCAAGAGCCTCCTCCAGCACCACAATTCAAAGGCATCAATTCTTCGGCGGTCTGCTTTCTTTATGGTCCAGCTCTCACTTCCATACATCACGACAGGAAAAACCATAGCTTTGACTATTTGGACTTTTGTTGGCAAGGTGATGTCTCTGCTTTTCAAGATGCTGTCAAGATTTGTCATCGCTTTCCTCCCAAGAAGAAGGCGCCTTTTAATTTCAGGGCTGCTGTCTCCATCTGAAGTAATCATGGAGCCCAGGAAGATAAAATTTGACACTGCCTCCATATCTTCCCCTTCTATTTCCCAGGAGGTGATGGGACCAGTGGCCATGATCTTAGTTTTTTTGATGTTGAGTTTCAGACCGTTTTTTGCACTCTCCTCTTTCACTCTCATTACAAGGTTCTTTAATTCATCCTCACTTTCTGCCATCAGAGTGGTATCATCTGCATATCGGAGGTTGTTGATATTTCTTCCGGCAATCTTAATTCCGGCTTGGGTTTCTTCCAGTCCAGCCTTCCGCATGATGTATTCTGCATATAAGTTAAATAAGCTGGGGGACAATATACAGCCTTGCCGTACTCCTTTCCCAATTTTGAACCACTCAGTTGTTCCATGACCAGTTCTAACTGTTGCTTCCTGTCCCACATATAGGTTTCTCAGGAGACAGATAAAGTGGTCAGGCACTCCCATTTCTTTAAGAACTTGCCATAGTTTGCTGTGGTCCACACAGTCAAAGGCTTTCGCATAGTCAATGAAGCAGAAGTAGATATTTTTCTGGAACTCTCTGGCTTTCTCCATAATCCAGCGCAAGTTAGCAATTTGGTCTCGAGTTCCTCTGCCTCTTCGGAATCCAGCTTGTACTTCTGGGAGTTCTCGGTCCACATACTGCTGAAGCCTACCTTGGAGGATTTTGAGCATAACCTTGCTAGCGTGCGAAATGAGTGCAATTGTACGGTAGTTGGAGCATTCTTTGGCACTGCTTTTCTTTGGGATTGGGATGTAGACTGATCTTTTCCAATCCTCTGGCCACTGTTGAGTTTTCCAAACTTGCTGGCATATTGAATGTAGCACCTTAACAGCATCATCTTTCAAGATTTTAAATTGTTCAACTGGAATGCCATCACCTCCACTGGCCTTGTTGTTAGCCAGGCTTTCTAAGGCCCACTTGACTTCGCTCTCCAGGATGTCTGGCTCAAGGTCAGCAACTACATTGTCTGGGTTGTCCGGGATATCCAAATCTTTCTGATATAATTCCTCCGTGTATTCTTGCCACCTCTTCTTGACGTCTTCTGCTTCTGTTAGGTCCCTCCCATTTTTGTCTTTTATCATGTTCATCTTTGCGCAAAATGTTCCTCTAATATGTCCAATTTTCCTGAACAGATCTCTGGTCTTTCCTTTTCTGTTATCTTCCTCTATTTCTTTGCATTGTTCATTTAAGAAGGCCCTCTTGTCTCTCCTTGCTATTCTTTGGAAGTCTGAATTCAAGTTTCTGTAACTTTCCCTATCTCCCTTGCATTTTGCTTCCCTTCTCCTCTCTGCTATTTCTAAGGCCTCGTTGGACAGCCACTTTGCTTTCTTGCATTTCCTTTTCTTTGGGATGGTTTTCGTTGCTGCCTCCTGGACAATGTTACGAGCCTCTATCCAAAGTTCTTCAGGCACTCTGTCCACCAAATCTAGTTCCTTAAATCTGTTCTTTACTTCCACTGTGTATTCATAAGGGATTTGGTTTAGATTATACCTGAGTGGCCCAGTAGTTTTTCCTAATCTCTTCAGTCTAAGCTTGAATTTTGCTATGAGAAGCTGATGATCAGAACCGCAGTCAGCTCCAGGTCTTGTTTTTGCTGACTGTATAGAGCTTCTCCATCTTTGGCTGCAGAGAATATAATCAATCTGATTTCGATATTGCCCATCTGGTGATTTCCATGTATAGAGTCGCCTCTTGTGTTGTTGGAAAAGAGTGTTTGTGATGACCAGCTTATTCTCTTGACAAAACTCTATTAGCCTTTGTCCTGCTTCGTTCTGAACTCCAAGGCCAAACTTCCCTGTTGTTCCTTTTATCTCTTGGCTCCCTACTTTAGCATTCCAGTCCCCTAGAATGAGAAGAACATCTTTCTTTGGTGTCAGTTCTAGAAGGTGTTGTAAATTTTCATAGAATTGTTCAATTTCAGTCTCCTCAGCAATGCTGGTTGGTGCATAAACTTGGATTATTGTGATGTTGAATGGTCTGCCTTGGATTCGTATTGACATCATTCTATCATTTTTGAGATTGTATCCCATTACAGCTTTTCCCACTCTTTTGTTGACTATGAGGGCTACTCCATTCCTTCTACAGGCCTCTTGACCACAATAGTAGATATGATAGTCATCTGAATTGAATTTGCCCTTTCCTGTCCATTTTAGTTCACTGATGCCCAGGATGTCGATGTTTATTCTTGCCATCTCCTGTTTGACCACCTCCAGCTTCCCAAGGTTCATAGATCTTACATTCCAGGTTCCTATGCAGTATTTTTCTTTGCAGCATTGGATTTTCCTTTCACTTCCAGGCACGTCCACAGCTGAGCGTCCTTTCGGCTTTGGCCCAACCACTTCATTAGCTCTGGAGCTACTTGTACTTGTCCTCCGCTCTTCCTCAGTAGCATGTTGGACGCCTTCCGACCTGAGGGGCCCATCTTCCAGCGTCATATCTTTTAGCCTTTTGTTTCTGATCATGGGGCGTTCTTGGCAAAGATACTGGAGTGGCTTGCCATTTCCTACTCCAGGTGGATTGCGTTTAGTCGGAACTCTCCACTATGTCCTGTCCGTCTTGGGTGTCCCTGCACGGCATAGCCCATAGTTTCTCTGAGTTACTCAAGCCCCTTCGCCACGACAAGGCAGCAATCCATGAAGGAGACTTCAGGTTTTAGTCAGTTTATAACCAGAATTGTCCAAAGTATTGAACCTATCTGGGGAGTTGGGTTCTGCACCTTGTATAACTTCTGTAATCTCTAGACTGAAACCAATAGTGGACTTACATCACCCCTCAAGAATGCGAGTCACCAGTTTCCATGGGTAAGATTTCCTTATGTATTTTGGACATTTTTCCTGGATATTGTATGAAAATGTCTGGCTCTGAGGGTCCTGAGGAAGCCATCAACAACTGATTCCTCCAGAAAATGGTGGGGTTTCGTGAGTGACAGAGGAAAATTTATCACTGTTGTGAAGACTCCTTCTAAAGCAGTGATCCCCAACCTTGGGCCTCCAGATGTTCTTGGACTTCAACTCCCAGAAATCCTGGCCAGCAGAGGAGGTGGTAAAGGTTTCTGGGAGTTGTAGTCCAAGAACATCTGGAGGCCCAAGGTTGGGGACCACTGTTCTAAAGCACTTCCTCCTTTCATCTAAGGGTAGAGACAATCCTGAAGTGGTGGTAAACCTCTCCAGGATGTAACAGTTATACCAATGTTGTGAAAGACCATTAGGCTCAGTCCAGGCTAGTGTGGGTTTCTGGGAGAAACAGCCACTTGCAAAGACACCTTCCTCTCCTTTTTAGAACTGAAGACCCAATACAGGAAACAGACCTTGCTTGTCTCTGCAGTCTCTCTGTTCAGCTCCAATCTAACCAAGGCTGCAATGTGGAAGCCAATTTTATACGGGCAAGTAGTTGATTGTAGGGGGTGGGTAATTTCTGTTCCTCCTGACATTGTCGGACAAGGTTTCCATCATCCCCAGCCAGCATAGTCAATGATGTGGAGAAATAGGAGTTGTAGTCCAACAACATCTGGAGGTAACACATGGTCCAGTGTGGGTCTACCTTTTTACAGGGATGGTGACTCATGTGACTCAGTGGCAAGTCAGATTTAAGTCACACTGGAGACTCCATTTGGAATTGACGTTGGGGCTTTATTTTCAGTGATGTGGACTTGACTCACAACTTGGGACAAAAAATTGTTCTCAACAGGAACTCAGACTTGGGGCTTGGGACTCTGGGTCTGGTACCAAAGACTCAGGCTTGGACTTGGGATGCAGATCCAAAGATTTGCCAACATCCCTGCAAGTTTATAAAAATGGTGAACAGACCACTGACTTTAAGGAGCCGAGCCTAATTTGTAGTGAACCTTATCTCTTTTCCTTCTTTATCCCACTTCACATTTCTACACTGTGGACATTGTGTTAATCTGCAGTTGCCTGGGATCCTTATTTTGAAAGGGAAGGAAGAAAAGATACAGTCAGTGAACAGGACGAGGAGGAGTGGTTCAATAAAATCATGCATCTCTCAAAAGCATAATGTTCCACTTCTCTACCCACTCCATAGTTTGAACACTGGATATACAGTACGTACTCACAAACTTTATGAAGAGAAAAGGGTCTGCAGAACTTTAAAATATTTATTTGAGAACAAGAGCTCCTGCTCTATTTTCTATGCCTTCCTGGCAGCAACTATATTATTTATTTATTTATTTATTTATTTATTTATTTATTCATTTATTTATTCATTCATTCATTCATTCATTCATTCATTCATTCATTCATTCATTCATTCATTCATTTAACTTATATGCCGCCCACTCTACCCAAAGGTCTCTGGGTGGCTTCTAATCCCATACACATTCATCCAGAATTGCTATGGCCATTTAGTTCAGATCTGTAGCTTATCCTCTCTTTGAATCTACACTCAATATAGATTTCAGAGCTCTCTCACCCATACCTTAGAAAGGGACTCCAATACTGCACATATATGTAATATTATGAGCAATCAGACTTTCGTTGGTCTCAGCCTTTTTGGAACAAATCCCCAAAGCTTGTTCCTTGCAGCCAATGCTGAAACAACTTCATTTCACCCACAGAAAATGGACCCTCATGAGTCTGGGATATATTTTCAATGGAGAAAATTACCTGTCAACCAGATGATAAACCTGCTGTGTCCATTGCTGGGTGGAACCTATTTGTTTTATATGCTAAGAAAAACTCTGGAGCAGCATGGTGCCTTCAATAAATTCTCTTGATCCCAGCTGAAGTGACAAAGAGATTGGTTATCCAATATTACTTTTAAGGCACTTTGTAACTATTTGTATACTGAAACCCTGGATGCGCTTCGGATGCTGTGTCCATAGATATCCAGTGAATCATAGGAATTGGCCATGTGACTCACTGTGGATTGTGCCACTCTTGAAAAACTAGGACTTGGGGGAGGGGATTGCAATCAGCTGGGAAGTTGTTCAATATCTAACAGTGAATGGATGTAACTCCTAGTTCTGTGTATATGTGAGTGTGCCATTTTATGTTGATTGTTTCCACCTTTCAAAGGGAAGGGAAGACTCCAATATCAGTTCTCCCTCCACAGTGTCGATCTTCTCAAAGGGTCTAGAACTCCTTCCTCATTCTCAGTTTCTTGGGGGGGGGGGGACTGCAATCACATACCTGCAGAATGTATGTGTTCTAATAAAGCCTCAGAACCACAGATGCATGGTTGAAATAAAGATGGGTACCCACTCCAATAAAGGGAGGTGGTTGTTATCAGTTTTTCGTGTCATGGATGTGGAATGCATGGGCCTTCAAATGTTGCTGTACTGCAGTTCCCACCTACCCCAGTCAACCTAGTCAATGTTGATAATGATAGGAACTGTGGCCCCAGGAGGGGCAGTTGTTTCCCATCCCCATCTTAAAGGAATCAGTTGCAGAAGACAGCATTTGAGCTGTTTAAGTAGGGAATACTGTATATGGAAGTCCTCCCTTGAATTTTCCATGTTTCAAAAACTGGTAGTAAAGATTCTCTTCCATTCGTCTGTCTACCTATTGAAAATGTCTATATGTTGCCCAAATGTCATTGCATTCAGTGCGGTTTACAGGCACAATGATAATGTACAAATATAATTCTGAATGGATTTTCCTGCTGGTAGGTTCTCAACTTGCTGTTTGAAATCATAAGATGGGGTGCCTACCTTAAGGAATTTTTTTACACACAAGGAGTCACTTCAACTTAAAGAGTTAAAGGATCAAAGTCATCACAGAATCTGCCTAGATATAAGAAATGTTATCAGAAAATGACTATGTCTTTCACGGGATACTAGCTTTTTGAGTACAAAATCCAGAAAGGACTCCCTAAACATGATTCATATTTATTATTTACTTCTTTTATATTTCTAGACTAGTTTCTCATCAGTAAGTTCCAGATGGTATGGTAGCTTTCCTGCTTCCTATTTTACCCTCACAGCTACCCTATGACATTGGTCAGGGGAAGACAGTGCAACTGGCTGACCAAGTGGGTTTCATGGCTTAGTGAGAATTGGAACCCAGATCTCACAAGCTCCAGTCCAACAATATCCAACCACTGTACCATACTGCCTTACTGGCATAGTGATCATCTTTTTCTGGAAAGGCTCCATTGCTTTTAATAGATAGGTGTCAGTTCAAGCAGGATAACTTTTTTTTCACCATGAAAATCCAGTGATGAAGGCTTTATCAATTGCACTTTGTGTCTTCTACAGCTGTTGAAGATACAGGAATCCTGGGCAGAGAAAAATAGAAACTCTACTCCTGAACCAGATGAAAAGTGCACAGATTCCTCTTGCTGTATCCTAGGTACCGGGGTGGGGTGGGGGCTACCTTTTGGCTTCAACATTAAACTTTGGAAAGTCACTAGAAGAGAGACTAAGGGGAGTCATGTTAGTGATTACTGGGGCAACGGCATCAGGTACATGTGTGTGACCAACACTAAGAGTGTGCACTGTATTTTGACAAATGTGTAAATATAGGCAAGGAGCTTAGGAGTGCTTCCAAGACACAATAGCAAGAATTCCCCAAGGATCCCTTGCATTAAATCTGTCATTTATGTGGTTAAAATATATATATATTGTGGGAGCCTTTGGATATATATCTCCAAAGGCTCCCACAATATATATATTTTAACCACATAAATGACAGATTTATATAATGTAAGGAAAAGAGAGAGACCTGAATGGGCACACTGGAGTAACCCCAAGTACAGCCACCCAAGGAGTTGCTGCAAAGAAGACTTCAGCAATCACCCTGATGACCCCCACTCTCTCCAGTTGTGGTGTGGGAGAAAAGAGAAACAATCTAATCACCTGTAAAAGTTGGAGGCCAAGATGCAAGAGATCCGACTTAGAACTTCCTCCTCCTGCAGCAATGGGCAGAGAGAGGGACAACTCTGAACCCCTGGACACTTCCATGGGTTGGGTGAAGTAACCACTCTCCACCTTTGCATTTGAAGATCACCTGACAGGAGACTCATCAGGGCTGATGACTGGAGGGTTTGCATTGCTGGAGCAGTTTGTAATTTTTCCATAAATGTTAATTAAATTTCAGTTGCAGGAAGAAAGTCTGAGTCTGACCCTTATGTCTGGACCAGTGGATCCCTTTGGGTTGTCACAACCACCCACCCACCCTTAGAGGACTTCAGGACATGTACAACACTTTAAAGGTAAACAATGCTTTTCATCCTTTTCAGGATGAAAATAATATGGTTACTGAATTTCATCAATTGTATATACAAATCACTTTTGGTCACTCCATTTGGGGATGCTTGAGAATTAAGGCTTTTGATTTTTTTTATACTGACCATATCTCTTCCTCATTAACAACTGTATAGATCAGAACCTAGTTATCCACTGGCTTTTGCACATTCCAAACATTTCGGAACAGATTTCAGTCAAGTTACATGTCAGAGAAGATGTTGAGAAATTTATAATTTCAATAGGCATTTAAATATAGATTTGCAAACTAGTTTTTTATTAGTTTGAGGAAATAGAACCAAATGGTTTAAGTGATCAAATACAAAGGAGTGCCAGAACACATGTAGACCAATTCACCCATCCATAATTCCATCCCTTCCAAGTGTGGAAGGAATTGTCACTCTCGAATTGGCCTTCTCAGCCACACTAGACACTGTTCCAAGTCCTCTATTCAGAGCACGTTACCATAGTCTCTTGAGACTGAAGGATGCCTACAAAAAAAAATCCATCCAAACATAAATTGCTGTGATCCTAAATTGCTGTTTGGGATACATAGAAGCTCACCTGGAAGTCATTGCCCATAAATTTTTATTATAATTTCTTGGCTATGGGAGGAAGAGGGTCACAGATCATAGGTTCTACATTGCAAAGAGAAGTTAACTTGCTTTACGGACAAGATGTAGCTGTATACAAGCCAATCAAATGTTTTGCTGGCATGTTTAACTCTTCCCAGGTCATAAAAATTGTCATGTGGTCCAAAACATCCAGAAGACTTGCTGGGGAAGGCTTGAAAGTAGATCAGCAATATGGTTTTGTAGCGCCTCTAGTGGGACAAACACGCACTTCCACATTGGAAGAGTGTCAAAGGAAGGCCCCCATGCCCTTTTGTGTCCTGCCTGCTTTTCCAGCAAGGTAGCAGTAATAAGCAATCAACTGATTGAAATACTGCATTCCAAGCAGCCAGCAGAATAAGCAGGCTTTCCATCAGGATTCTCCACAACAGAGCTCTCGTTGTGATAAATGAAGTGAGAAGGAAGACAAATGAATATAACCTACCACTGTGCATGGATTCATCAACCCAGAAAGAGCTTCTGACAAAGCAAGGGGAGGGTGAGTGGGGGGAGGATTCTGCATGGAGAGATTTGGTAAGATGAGGCAGACAAGAAGGCTACTCCTGTAAGCTGAGGGAAAAGGATACCTTCAGGGTAGGTGACACATTTTTCCAAACAACTCAGGACCAGATTTGCAGAGGTTCAGCTCCCCAAACTGGGGCAACATTTGAAGGGGAATTCAGGCTTCAGACTAGGAGCTAGTTTTGCAAATGCATAGTCTGTCATCAACAGCACAACTTCTTGTCATCTGCAAAACCTCCACCTTAAAGAGATGCCCATAGCGAGTACCAATATTGGGCTGTCCCATAAACACTCTAAGTTTATTCAGTGTGAATTCTGCTATGAACGTATGCAGAACTATGGATAATCAAACAACTTAACACTTAAAGACGAAAGTGTTACAAATGACGCGGGCTCACAACTGTGCTTGGCAAAGCTGTCATTCTCTCATTGGTGAAAGAGGGCTCATAAGAAATAACACTCTGGAGATAATTAGTATTGATACAGAGCACAGCAACTGTCCTCTGCTACCACAAATAATGTGTGAGAAAAATAGATTGACTCATTCTGAATAGTGTAGTGCAAATATTAGGCAATATATCCATATAGTACAAGCCAGTTTCAATTCTAAAAACTGTCTGAGGCACAATAATCATCCTCAGATATCAATAACAGTATAAATATCTGAAAAGTATGTTTTAGGTATGCCACTTCTAAAATCAATACAGAAAACCTTATATTATTTGTATTATTTACATACCAGTATGTATATTTACTTATGTACATATGTTTAGAAAGACAGGCAGACATTTTAAACCACCCAGTAAGAAGGATGTTTTTAGGAACGTACAAACCATTTAAAAAAATATATATAATACAATTTTATATATTGTATTTTATATATATTTTACAATGACAAACCTAGACAGCATCTTAAAAAGCAGAGACATCACCTTGCCGACAAAGATTCATATAGTCAAAGCTATGGTTTTTCCAGTTGTGATGTATGGAAGTGAGAGCTGGACCATAAAGAAGGCTACCGCTGAAGAACTGATGCTTTTGAATTGTGGTGCTGGAGGAGACTCTTGAGAGTCCCCTGGACTGCAAGGAGAACAAACCTATCCATTTTGAAGGAAATCAAACCTGAGTGCTCACTGGAAGGACAGATCCTGAAGCTGAGGCTCCAATACTTTGGCCATCTCGTGAGAAGAGAAGACTCCCTGGAAAAGGCCCTGATCCTGGGAAAGTGTGAAGGCAAGATGAGAAGGGTAAGACAGAGGACAAGATGGTTGGACAGTGTCATCAAAGCTACCAACATGAATTTGACCCAACTCCGGGAGGCAGTGGAAGACAGGAGGGTCTGGCATGCTCTGGTCCATGGGGTCATGAAGAGTCGGACACAACTAAATGACTAAACAACAACAAATAAAATACAAAGTAACAATAAAGCAATGGCATCCCAAACATAAAATTATTGCTTTTAAACAGAGCTTCTGATCGGTAACAAATTTGGCATAGTTGTAGCAGCCAGTCTGCTCTTGCTCTCTGCCAAATTTGGGGATGTTTGGGAAAGTTTTTGAGTTATGATTTTTTAAAAGTAAATCTTCCCTCCTCAAAGATAGTGGTGATATTTTTATCTGCAGATTTAAAACAGATCAAATGCATTGAAAAGACCAAACTTGCTTATCTTGAAAGAGAATGGTTAGTCCCAGTTGCTTTTTTTATTTGGAATAAATTCAGGCTTCAGAGCACATAATACTGAATCTGAAAAAAAGCTTTTTCTTAAGACTTTCTTATAAACTGGTTATCAGAGGCGACAGTTCTAAACAAGAAGGGGGAAAGAGAAATCAGACCTTTTGACCCTGCCAGTCAGAACCAAATTAAATTACTCTCAGAAAAACTGTATAACTCCTTCCTGGCCAAACAGACATTAAAAAGAGATTCTGTTTCTGGTGTAAAATTGTTTTCAAAGACATTTTGAAACAGATAATGACTATTCAGAAGCTTACTCATTTAAACTGTGAAATTACTGTTTTTTTGTTTTGTGGGAGTGGTCTGCTTCAATGTTAACAGAGCTTGGGTGCCTCTTCCATCTTCTCGCTGTTTGGTATTTAACTATTTGGTAATTAAGGAAAAAATATTAAAGATGCTATGTACTATCAAATCATTCTGAAGTGTAGTGACTTTGAGTTAATGACTTCCAAACTGTCCTATCACTAACAGTTCTTCTCAGATCTTGCAAAACAACAGTATTTCATATTAGGTTGCTCTTTCTTGCCACTACCCCCCCCCTTCTTAGCAATATTGTCTTTTCTACTGAGTTTTGCTCAGATCTTGCAGTAACAGCTGTGGTTTTCTCTAGTGAATCAATGCATCTCATGTTTGGTCTTCCTCTTTTCCTACTACTCCACTCCACCTTTCCCAGCAATGTAGTCTCTTCTGGTCTCTTCTGTATTTCCATTATACAGTATGGTCATCGTAGAATATGCTCAGATTACTCATTTTTGCTTGGGTGAGAGTTCGGCTTGACTTGATTCAGCATCCACTTTTCTGCTTTTATTGCTGTCTTTCATATCTGTGTGGCTCTCCTCCAACACCACATTTCAAATAAGTTTATTTTTGTCCCTGTCTTTCTTCACTATCTTCCTTTCACATAGTATGGATTATTTTGACCTTGGTTTCCAGTGACAGTCTCTGCAAACTCCAGCCTCTCCCCCTTTTTTTAATTTCAAAAGGCAGAGGGGCATCTTTTGGAAAACTTGCACATAACATGTCGATAGAGCTTTTGGACTGATGTATCTTTTCTTCCTCAGCTTGCCTAACTCAAGGGAAGGGTTTGGAAATTGGAACATAGCTTTCTAGTATGCATTCTGCAGAGCAGGCATAGCAACATTAGTTTAATTGAGAGGTTAAAGGATGTGTATGTTTCTTCACTAATGAGTTGAATCTACTCTTCATTTATTTCATCATTTCATTAAGTACAAAAAAGCCCTTCAAAATATTTTGGTGCAGAGGAACTACAGGCATATCCAAGCTGTTCTTGCATCTGCCTTCCCCCTGCAACCATAGTACAGGTCATGTGCTCACCGTCTAGAATCCTATACCACTGGGTAATTCTATATGAACAAAATTTCTGATTAAATTTGTGAGCAGTGTATGCATAATTAAATTTCCATTTCAAAAAGCCAGGAAATTCAATTCTTCAAAAAAATCTCCAGTTTATGAGTGTGAGATATTGTGCTTCTATATCCACTATTCAAAATACCAGGAAAAAACCATGATATAGCTGTACGATATTGTGCCCGCATTGCCAGTAGGAAAAAGGAAGCCAAGCTTTACATAGAAAAGTGGAGCCTGAATGTTGACAACTTCTGTGGCAGCAGTCAAGGGGATCTACAGGACACACTCTTCTATTCAGTACCATTCACATTTGTTGAAAAGCAGCCCTGACAATTGTTTCGTGTTTGGGTGAGAAGTGTTCATGAAAAAAGGAGTCAGTTTATGTGATTTTTTTTCTTGTTTGGTGTCACTTTCTAGTACTGAGGAACATTGGGTAACCTGGGTGTTCTTGGACTTCAAATCTCAGGAACCCTGGCCAGAACAGCTGATGGTGAAGGCTTCTGGGAATTGCAGTCAAGGAACTCCAGGGTTACCTAAAGTGGGGAACAATTGCTGTAGTAGTACATTGATGAGGGATCCTGGTTCAGGATCCAGCAATCAAGACACGGAGACAAGAGTCATGAACCAAAAGCTTTCTCACCCAAGTGAGAGGTTTATTTTATAGTGCAGAGTAAACAATACTAACAGCTAGCAGTGCTAACGAGCAGGTGTGTTATCAATGTTTTGTCTTCATGCAAGGCCTTGGCTCCAGATAAAGGCAAGATGATCTAATTGTTTTCTGGCTACTGAATCAAGGTCAACGAAAACCTCTCCCAGACATGGTTTGCCAGTATCTAGATGAGGTCTACATCTCCCCCTTTTCTTAGCCGTTGATATTTATAATAAGCCTGTCGAGGTGATAATGGTTTTGTTTTGGAGCATGAAGACATGAAAAGATTTAGCAAATTTGGCAGACATTGCAAGAAGCAGCAAAAGGCAATTAAAATGAAACCAAACATGATTAGCCATTGCACTACCTGCCGGATCCAGCCCGTAGGCAACCAACTCCAGATCGCATCCCACCAGGCTGGACCAATTTGTTGTTTGATAGAGGCTGCATATCTTTTTAGAGTGTTTATCTGTTGTTGAATTCAGAATATTCAGCTTTTGAGTATAAGATTATATTGTAATATGAGTGATGTTTCTGGTACAATTCCATTGGGGATTGCCAGGGTTCAGAACCCCCAGGAACCTTTGCTTGGGTACAGTTTACTATGCGGGCACACGTGTTATTGACTGTGTTAGCAACATGAGGAGAATACATAATTTGTGACTCATTCAAGACTTCACTTCCAGGGGCTTTACAAACTGGTACAAGACAAGTACTTGTTGCAAGCGATTGTACGAAAGCAGTGCATACAGTGTAAGCAGAAAGATACAAATAATACATATTAAAAATGGCTACATAGTAATTAAAATTCGGTTACATAGGAATTAAAATTCAATGCAGTGACAACGGCCGCCATGTAATTCTCAGGTGATGGTTCTGCCTGAATGGATTCTAAAAGTCCTGCGGCCTGTGCCGATAAGTTCTTAAGAGCACCCCATGTCACAGGTGGCGGCTGAGGCTCCTGCTGTTGCCATCTGTGTTCCCTTGGTGTCATCCTGGGACTGTTCTGGCGTGAGCTGAAGTCTGGGATTGGAGTGGTCAGACGTCGAGGCCACAACATGATGTGGTCGCACCGAGCTGGCACCCTCAAAGGACCGTCTGGAGTGTCAACCGCCACGTAATCAGCCAACCTGGACCTGAAGGCTTCCGATAGCGAACTAAGGGTTGGACAGCTAGAGTGTCTATGAACACAAGTGGTTAGTTTAGAAGAAAAAGAAACAAAGGATTTAATAAAAAGATAAAGGACAAAGCATTGATGAACGTTAAATGAACGTGGAAGCCTTTATTGGACTTTGTAGGTCTTTATTGGACTTTGTAGGTCTGTGACTGTAATAAAGAATGATGATATATAGATAAGGAGACCTTTAAAACTTTGAGTATGAACAATTATTAATGCAGTAACTATTGAAATGATTCTTAGAAGGAAGTGAAGAGAATTGATGCAAGAGTGAATTCTTTATACATGAGACCATGGATTCTTTATTCATGAGACCCATCCTTGAGACCCAGGCCCAGGGATAGTCCAGGGATAATTCCCCCTTTTCTTTTAATTTTGCTAAGGCTGACTTAATACCAAAAGTATCCATGGGCCATAAGTGATTTGGCTCTAAACCATGTGGATTGGGATAGATACGTAAGTTCAATTTGATTAGCAATATTAAAGACTATTTACAATGAGATTCAATTCTTGTCTAGTGAATTAAGAAAGACTAAGATAGCAGCAGCCAACTTTGCTCTTTGAGTTGTTGTCTGCAGTCCTGTAAACTTGGATCTTTCAGAAACATGTGAACACAGATAAAACCTGATCTTGTAATTGTACAGTTAGCTGGCATGAAAAGAAAATTTAGATAGATATCTCCCAATGTGGAATGTTCTAATTAGGGAGGTATTCAAACATTGTCACATATAGTATAACTCCTTAAAGCTTTAAACACAAAAATGTGAGTGTGGTGTGCGAACAGCTATGTATAAACACTACAGCATTTCTTCAACCTATCTACTGGGCTTAGCTTATATACCCCTATAGGACCTAAATATGGAAAGATACATACAGTAACCAGAATTAGCTAATAAGCTCTATGTTTTACCATCAGCAGAATCATTGCAAAATCCATCTCTGTGCAATCAGTGAGTCATAAGCATCACCTTGTTTCCATTGCTAGGAGTGCATGAACACAGCAGACTGCTACAAGGAAAAAGGCAGAAAATGTTAAGGTACACAGAACTGTTGCATAGAAATATCTGGAGAATTAAATGTTAAATGTGCGCTTTCCACAATTTCTGGCCCTGTAGACTTAAAAAGACATCCTATGCTTCAGGGTGATTCCTTATTGAGCACACAAGATATTCAAATACAGTGTTGGATCACATGTCTTAAAGCAAGTAACAAAGTCATAGAAAAAAATTCAAAAGCTGTCACGTAACAAAACCTCGAGAAGATGAACTGTCTGTGAAGAGAATACAAGATGCTGGGAAGAAAACAAATGGTTAATTGACAGAAAACACAGAGAAGCAGGCGCTTGTCCTTTGGAGAATTCAACATTACCTGCAGACAACAAAAAAAATAGCAAAAGTTGATTACGGCACTATCTGGAACAAGCTTTGGCAACACAAATCTGTAACTGCTTTAATGCAGGAGTACAAGGTCAAAGGAGTGTCTGATAAGTGCTAGGGATGAAGAAGAGAACTGTAATTGACAGCCGTGGTATAGCTAAGATTGGCAGACCATCCACAGCTTGCAGATGAAGTTGTTGAGAGATCATGTGTATACAATGCTAAAACTGACATGCAATAGATGTGTTAAAGATGCAAAATTTTTATGCTCAGTCTGTTTATTCCCTCTGAGGCTGCACAAGCATTTTGCAGGAGGTAAGTGTTAACAAATGATTCTCCCTTAGACTGTCCGAGATGAATAGCATTCTCTTGCAGAACGCCCAGAATCGCTGATAAGAAGTCTGGGCTTTACGCCAGGCTATGACCTAGAGTTTTCTACTTCACAGAGCAGGGAAAACAATACAGACTTTATGTCCTAGCAGGCTGCACTGTATCCGTGGATGAGATTAGACCCATCACGCTGAGATATTTAGGAAACTACTAAGCAATGCAAGGTATGATAGAAGTTGTACAAGTAGCTGGAGAGGAACAATGCTTTCATGTTATAATAAATATGAAGTGAATACTAGCTTCCATACATGTCCCAGTATTTTACTGCTGGGTCACTAATTAAATTACCTGTTGATGACTGGCCTCATAATAAAAAATACCTGTCAAAATGCTTAGGTGTCATCATGGAGCTGTGACCATAACACAGTCCTATACAGACTTGAACAGCCATAGACTCAGAGCAAATTTAACTCTATGCAATAATGGCTCTTTGACAGTAATCTCAAGAAAACTTTTACCTCTGTTGAATTTATTTTGCCTCTTATTACTGTAAGAAATAGGGACAAAGCTTTCGGATTTTCTGAGCTTTAAACTAAGAATTGTTTCTCTGAAATTCAATACTTATTACCCTTTAAACCTATTACCCTTTAATATCTGGCCAGCTGATAAGACAGAAGAAAGCGCTCCTTAACGACAGCATTCCGCAGAAAAGAACATAAACAGTTCCTGACACAAGCAATCATTTACTCGGGGATGTAGCAAACTACCTGCACAGAAGACACACAACAAGCTTCCCTTGCAAACATGACCTGAAATAACTCTCGCAAATCCCCTGGGGGCTGCCCTGGGGGCTGCCCTGAATCCCATTTCTCTGTGCTGTAATGTGACCTCATCAGCAATGTGGCTGGTGCGTCCAGACCTGCCCAGAAAGGAGGCAAGCAGTCAGCTGTTTCCCCTGTTTTGGCTATCTCTGGTCTTTGAAGACCATCAGTGGCTGATGCAAGATTAATTTTCATTTGCTTAGGGCAAATGAGTCCTTCCTCTTGTGGAAGGAGACCCCTGCTCCAGTCACTAGGGACTGGCTGTTGGACAGATGAGCATTTGGGGAGAGCCTCTGTCCCTTTGTCTGTAAGACTGAGTTGCAGTTCACAGACCCCTTGAGATGGGAGCAAGTCACAGCAAGCAGAAATAGCTGCCTCATCTCTCTGAGCTAAAATCACACAGGCAGAGTCCAACACAGGAGGACTGCGAGGCATCCCAGGCGGTTCAGCAATTAGCAGGGAGGCTGAAGGGAGGGGAAGAAGAATTTGAGGGAGTTGTTTAAACAAATTACTTTCACCTTCTGGAGCAAGAAGAATGTTACGTTGACTCACTGGGGTCTCTCGTATGCCAGATACTACACAACCCTCCTGAGAGCTCTCTAACTCCATTAATTCTTTGCATGATACTTGCCATCCGTCATTTTGCCTCACAATTAACTCTTCAGCATTCTGATGCTGCTCTTTAGTACATAAGCAACCCATACTTACCCGGGGAGCCCGTGGGCTGGGTGCACGAAGACTATTCCAGTCGAGGGAAGCAGGGTGAATGGGAGCTGAACCTACATCAGAAGAGTGTCGGCTCGGCTGATGGGAGCTGGATCACGTCGGGGTCACCAACTGATGAGGGATCCTGGTTCAGGATCCAGCAATCAAGACACGGAGACAAGAGTCATGAACCAAAAGCTTTCTCACCCAAGTGAGAGGTTTATTTTATAGTGCAGAGTAAACAATACTAACAGCTAGCAGTGCTAACGAGCAGGTGTGTTATCAATGTTTTGTCTTCATGCAAGGCCTTGGCTCCAGATAAAGGCAAGATGATCTAATTGTTTTCTGGCTACTGAATCAAGGTCAACGAAAACCTCTCCCAGACATGGTTTGCCAGTATCTAGATGAGGTCTACAGTACATCTTGACTGCTGCCATTGGTGTTGTCAACATTCAGGCTGCCCTTTGCTATGTAAAGCTTGGTTTCCTTTTTCCTGCTGGCAACATGGGCACAATATTGTGCAGCAATATCAAGCCATTACCTGGCATTTTGAATTGTGGGTACAGAAGCACAATATCCCACATTAATAAACTGGAGGTATATTGAAGAATTGAATAGTTTATCTTTTCATATTGGTTAAAACAGTGCAGAACAAATCTATTACAAGGGGTGGAGGAAAGTTTTGTGAGAACTGTTGCTCTGTGTTTTTATTTTGTTTTGATTGCTGCAGTAAGAACTAGTTTGTGAAGATTTTGTGAGGGGGGGGGGTCGTCCCTTTCATATTTGTGGAGAGATCCTAAATGAGAGAAAATTATGCCGATTGGTCTGAGAAGTTTCAGACCCTGATAGGTTGAAGAATCTAATCTTTAAAAAAAAATTAACTGCCTTTCTGACTTGACAGATGACAGTGAGTTCAATCAGAGCACAGCTGAGAAGTTAGAAGGGTGGTTAGTTCGTTGTAGGGGTGGCCAAGTACGGACAGAGGAAAAGCAGATATACTTGATGAACATTATTGACAATATATTTGCATTTGGATTGGGTGAATTTATAGCATCTGCCTGAGGTGAAAAAGTCCTTAAGAGGCATATGATAGCAACAACCTTCCCTAGCAATCTTTAGAAACATATTACATGATCCTTGAAAGCTAACAATATCCCCTTTGTAAAATATTTATTTATTTATTATTTATTTAAAATATTTTAACCCACCCTTTCTCCTTAAAAAAAGAAGGTGGCTTACATCTCCAAAGGCATCTCCAAAGCCAGCTTACATCATTAAATATATATTTATATATTTATTTTGGGAGCTTACTACCTTGGTGCATGCACTCGTAATCTCAAGATTAGACCACTGTAATGCGCTCTACGTGGGGCTACCTTTGAGGTTTCTGTGGAAACTACAGGTGGTGCAGAATGCGGCGGCCAGATTACTCAGTGGAGGGAGAAGATGCCAACATATTTCGCCCACTCTGGCTGCACTGCATTGGCTGCCCATCCGATTCCGCATCGACTTCAAAGTGTTGATGCTCACATATAAAGCCCTAAACGGTTTAGGACCTCGATACTTCTACCCGTGTCACTCACGCGAGCCAGGAGATGAGGCTGAGGAGCCTAACGCCGAGGGAGGCCCAAAAGGAAAAGACTAGAAATCGGGCCTTCTCGGCGGTGGCTCCTCGTCTCTGGAACAACCTACCTCCTGAGATTTGCACGGCTCCCTCACTGGGTATTTTTAAGAAACAATTAAAAACATGGATGTTTAGGCAGGCCTTCCCAACAGATAATCCCTGACGACTTTTCCCTTCCCCTATAGCTCTCCTAGTAGGAAAAACCACTGGGCCACTCAGGTATAATCTAAACCAAATCCCTTATGAATACACAGTGGAAGTAAAGAACAGCTTTAAGGAACTAGATTTGGTGGACAGAGTGCCTGAAGAACTTTGGATAGAGGCTCGTAACATTGTCCAGGAGGCAGCAATGAAAATCATCCCAAAGAAAAGGAAATGCAAGAAAGCAAAGTGGCTGTCCAATGAGGCCTTAGAAATAGCAGAGAGGAGAAGGGAAGCAAAATGCAAGGGAGACAGGGAAAGTTACAGAAAATTGAATGCAGACTTCCAAAGAATAGCAAGGAGAGACAAGAGGGCCTTCTTAAATGAACAATGCAAAGAAATAGAGGAAGATAACAGAAAAGGAAAGACCAGAGATCTGTTCAGGAAAATTGGAGATACTAGAGGAACATTTTGCGCAAAGATGAAAATGATAAAAGACAAAAATGGGAGGGACCTAACAGAAGCAGAAGACGTCAAGAAGAGGTGGCAAGAATACACAGAGGAATTATATCAGAAAGATTTGGATATCCCGGACAACCCAGACAATGTAGTTGCTGACCTTGAGCCAGACATCCTGGAGAGCGAAGTCAAGTGGGCCTTAGAAAGCCTGGCTAACAACAAGGCCAGTGGAGGTGATGGCATTCCAGTTGAACTATTTAAAATCTTGAAAGATGATGCTGTTAAGGTGCTACATTCAATATGCCAGCAAGTTTGGAAAACTCAACAGTGGCCAGGGGATTCAAAAGATCAGTCTACATCCCAATCCCAAAGAAAAGCAGTGCCAAAGAATGCTCCAACTACCATACAATTGCACTCATTTCACACGCTAGCAAGGTTATGCTCAAAATCCTCCAAGGTAGGCTTCAGCAGTATGTGGACCGAGAACTCCCAGAAGT